>NW_028318157.1:16810789-16967236 GCF_062004578.1 Staurois parvus
TACAAACTAAGCCCTTATTTGTCTTCTTGAGACCTTTAACATTGACACTTATTACACTGTGCAAGTCCAACCACTAACCGCTTACAAACTACACTGGAAGTGTGGAAAGAAAATCTTCTAAAAAGATAAACCTTTATAATTCGTAATCTTGCAGTGTTCAGAACAAAAAACACAGCCAGTATCACAAAACATCAGAGAAGCCTAGAATACAAAGCCAGCATTTCTACACAAGAGACCTGGAAACACCACAAACCGAATTGGAATATTTTCTGGTTGCAAAGACTTCTGATCATTAAGGCAGTGCTGCTATTTTCCCCCAGTATTTCCTGCCAAAATCTCTGGTGCATGTGCTGTCCATAATAACTTTCCTTTATGCAAAATATTGAACATTCCTCGGCATTAAAGAAATGTATTTTTGTCAACATTTTAACCACATAAAATTCAGTACTGTTATTTTTCTTTTACATGGCATAACTTTTCCACGTTTCTCTTTTTATCAGTTTTTAAAAAATAAAAAAAAAAAAATCATTTCAGATTTAAAACAATTTTTTAATCTACAGCAGACTTATATATACCCAAAGTGTGCATTTTTTCCTACACATTTCTATTTTTGGCTTCTGCATTATCCTGCATTTCTTCTTTAGTTTCTCTTTTTTTTTACCAGTGTACATTAGCCATTACTTATTAGCCACAGGAAGATTTTTTTTAAAAATGCCATGGCAACATTTTTAATGGTTTTTTTTCTGTCATTTAATGTTTTGGCACAAACGCATCCTGCAACCAATTAAGTAGGCCGACCTTCCATTGTAATAGTCTGTGCAATCCACTGAGAGTTTCTGATGAACTATGTATGCAGTTATTGACTGAAAATATAAACTATTTATTAAAAAGGTATATTTTTATATAGGGTGGCAAATCAAATTATTTATTTGAGGGTATAGGCTGCAAAAAGTGTTTTAAATGTGATCATAAGACGCCACTAATTTCCAGAGTGTTTAACGCACAAAGATGTTTACATGTGATCTCAATTACTCTAAGTGTGTAATTATTCCCATCCAAACCATTCCAGATATTGATATTTGTAAAATGCATTAAAAAAAAAAGCAATGCATTGTTTTCCTATGTTGTCTTATTTCTATTTCACATTTTGCATTTGTTAACTGAAAGGTCTTAAGACCGATAGCTTCTATACAAATGTATTTTAGATAAATGTTTGCGATTAAGACTACAACTTTTTAAACAGACGTTTAAGGCTGAAAATGTGATAGAAAGGAACCTTTTGCAAGTTTGTCCATTTCTTTGTAAATACTCTTTGCACTTTTTTTCTAATTGTTTCTTTTTTTCTTCCCATCAATATTGCGGAAAATGTTAATTGTCCTCCATTACATTGGCTTATAAATCTTTACTTGTGGTAGGATTTTAAATGTTGAATGCTAAAATATTGAAATGTCCTTGCCTGTTTACATGCAGCATACAGCCCTTAATGTGCAAGCAAAATTGCATTTTGTCATTAAAAAAGGTTAAATGTAAAGATCCACTTTAAGCAGATATGCTCCTTATTGGCCTATCATGCACATTGTTTTCAAAAAGTCATAGAAAAACTGTCATTCCACAGCACTTTTTGCAGAGAAGATTGAACCATTTACAGCTGTCTCTGCCCACATCCCATCTTTACCACAGTCATACTTGGTTATGGAAGTATCTGACCAATTTACTAAAGTCTTGTGGGGAGTAACTTGTGCAAGTCACAGAACAACATAAATACAGTAAATTCTACAATGCATCTAGACCAAAATCAAGAGCAAAGCGAACCATTGAGTCACCATCAAGGCATGCACACTCAAGTCACTCTATGTGCCCTTTATTAGTTTGGAGATTTTATGAAAGGGTATTCTGCATAAAAAGAAGAAATTAAAAAGCATAGGCTCAAAGTAAGTAGTTGGGTTCCACTTAGTTTATATACCCCCATCTGGTTGTTTGCTTTGAAGAATGCAAACACTTTTTTTCTCTTTGGAACCCTATTGCAATTGTTATAAACACTGTAAAGTGGTGAAAAGAGAAACTAATATAGCTTACAGTGCATATAGTATATTTAAAACAAAAAATTATGAACAGTGTCGTGCGCCACTGACAATTTCACTAGAGAGTGAAGAAATAGTGAATAAGTAAAATATAGTCCAAAAGAAAATGATATATAATACAATTTCACTTCTGCTGCAAAAAAATGTCCTTAATCAATCTGTGACTGACATTCCTTCTAGTGATGTGATAAGAAATTTACGTGCAATGCACCAATCTTAAAAATGCGCACCTTCACCGGCTGTGCTCACACCTGGCATATATGATCAAACCGTTAAGTGAGGTCATAGAAGGCTTGTGTCCCTTTAATTGGACTCGCTTCCTTAGGACTCTTCCTCCATAGGTATAAGTGCCATAAAGAGTAATAAAGAACATAGTGCTTTATCTTATTTTTAAAACATTATATAAAGTAGTGCAGGGGAGGGGCTCTGACATCATGACGCTTAAAGGCAACACACAGCAAATATAGTGCAGATTTCAAAAGCATACTGGATTGATTTTACGTTTTGAAGCAATTTTAACTTGTATTAATGTGAGTGCACTACTTTATTTAATAAATGTTTTAAAAAGATAAGGCACTATATTCTTTATGGTACTTCAACCTATGGAGGAAGCATCCTAAGGAAGTGAGGAGAACCCTAACTGTGAAGAGGGATATTTCCATCCATCTCTAAGTCCAATTAAAGGGACACAAGCCTTCTATGACCTCACTTAACGGTTTGGTCATATATGCCAGGTGAGAGCACAGCCAGTGAAGGTGCACATTTTTATGATTGGTGGATTGCACGCAAATCATTTCTTATCACACCACTAGAAGGAATGTCAAAGTCACGGATTAAGGACATTTCTTTGCAACAGAAGTGCGATTGTATTATCACAAATCATTTCCTTTTGGACTGTATTTTATTTATTCACCATTTCTTCGCTCTTTATTGAAATTGTCAGTGGAGCGCGACACCGTTTATAATTTTTGGTTTTACTATGACACATTGGTATGAGTATGTGTAGAGTGTAGGCTACCCATTAATTTAATTTCAATTTCATTTCTATTGGAAAGATACACAATATAGATTTAACACATTAAGAGTTTTTTTACACCATAGTAGCTCACAAGACCCCACATTTTAAGCATATAGTATATTTGATCTGTGGATTGCTTAGTTAAACACCATATGGGTGCAGTCATGCTTTTGGTGATTGTGTCTTTAACGTCACAACTTTCCCAGACAAATTACAGGTTCTTGTATACAGGTTACTTTTTAAAGAGGTTTTCCAGAGTCCATGAAAACCTGACTTGAAATCACATCTATTCTGGAGAATAGAGCTAACCATATGCCTTTAATTTGTGCAGCCTAAAATTAGGTGTTTCATGCATCTTAAAAATATGGATTAACAGCAGCCCTATCAGTGACGGTTCCCTGAACTGAAAGTCTCAGAATGTTTAGTATTCCTTTTGCTGTCTGAAATGAAAACTAAAGAAAGTATAGTGATCTACATACATACTGACAGCTCAAGTATGACTTCTGTTGAGTGCCGACAATGCCAATTAATTTACTGTACCATGGTTGATCTAGGGGGGTGCTGGGGTGGGCTATGCCCTCCCAGATTTTAGTTGTGCCCACCCCCCCTACTCAAAGCCATCTGTGTGGGGAGGAGGAGGAGTTCTGTTGCGTGCCCTGCCAGCAGTGACCCCAGTCCTTTGCCCTGCCAAAAGTGATGCCTGTGCTCTGCCCTGCTGACTTCCCATTCTCTGCCCCCCTAACATTTTTTATTGCATTCCCACTGGCTGGACAGGCTAGATCCAGCTCTGTACTGTACTATTACACTGTGCGTTCAGATTGTTCATAAAAGTGAAAAGATACATTCTAAAAGGCCCAAAATATATGAAGTGTCTGAAGATCAGTAGTATGCTTCCCTCTTTATACCAAGTCAATTTTTCTTACATTTTTTTAGTCTTCCCCTGTATTAGTAAAGTTGAATGGTTGCAAGGAGAAAACTAGCTATGCATTTCATACATGAGGTTCCATTTTAGAATGGCGTTTTGCAGCCATTTGTATATAAGTGTGTTCAACTCGAAGCATATGGTTTTGCTATTAAAAACCTCAGCGCTTTAGCAGTTTGCATAATTTAATTTTAAAAAATATATTGAAGAACTTAAGTTTTGTTAACACAATGACTGCAAAATGTATTTCAATTTTTAGCAATGATAAGGGCTCCAATGCACATTTTTTTGTTAAACTGCAAAATCATGTAGAGAAATATGTACAATCCAGGTCCTCATTCTAATTAAATTAAGCTCGCTGAGGGCCGCAAAGAAAATGTTAGCAGGGTGCATGTGGCCCAGAAAGCACCAGCTTGGCATGTCTCTGTAATTGTAGTGTACAGCATACTGAACCTGGAAAACCGTTTCAAAGTGCTTGCAACAAATTTGATACAAATATAACTTTTTACCTGACAGTGAATATATATGGATGTTGCCAGGAGAGCACAAGAGTGCCTTGAAAAACATTTTATTTTATTTTTTTTCTACCTGGTTTTACTGTTCATTTTTCCCCCAGCATACACTGAGAAAATTGGAGGTGGATTATTTAATCACAGGCTTAGTTTCCTGTGACATCTGTTTTGGCTGCTATGTCCTGTATTCCCGCAGCCACCAGTCTTGTCTTTACGCCACTGTAGTTTCTTACAGCAAGCAGGGTTGCAATTCCATCCCTGCTGCTGAAGTGGGTGGACCCAGGAGTCTCAGACTCTCGGTCTGAACCTCCCATTGATGCGCATGTCATCAGACAGCTGGAGTCTCTACCCCTCTCTCAGCAACCCATGCCTGCCTTGTAGATTAGCCCTATGCCAAATTTCTAATGTACCTGCCCACACTCATGCCCTTCCTTCTCACTCTACAGATATGCATTTTTCAAAAGGTGAAGTTATTATTTAACAACCTTAGCTGTATGCATGAATATCCCCTAGTTTAAAAAAAAAAAATTTAAAAAATAATATATCTTCTAACAGTATGTACCTGAGATTGTGTTTTTTTTTTTCTCATGCATAGGATTACATTTGTGGTAGGAGGGAAGACCAAGTCCACCATTGTAAATGTTCTCCAAAATTTAGTCTCTCAATGACTATAGTTCTGGAGTATATCACAGCTAGCCTCTCAACCACCTCTAGATACAAGTATACAATGCATACCATGCCCATATACGTAGGGTTCACAATTGTATATTGCTCATTTCATGTCATTATACGAGTCCATCGTATATATGCACAGAGTAGGTGGTTGTTCTCTCAACATGTTTAACTATCCATTTCTTTAGGCGCAATCTAGGTCACACTATTTAATCTGTATATATTTCGTAATCCTCGCTTTACAGTTGATATTCCTAGTTACAGTTGATTATTTTTATCATGTGTATATAAAGAAAAATAAATCAAAGCCCAGCAGAACATATGGTAGGACAGATGTTCCCCCTATGTGCAGACTCAAAGTCCAAAGATGATCTATAGGTGTATCCAAAAGCAGAGAAAAATCAAAAATTGGTAACCCCTCCCAAAACGGTCATCCTACCATATGAACGTGTTCTCCAAGTTTTATTGCATTATATGGTGGAGGTGTTTTTTTTTTATTAAATACAAATGTTAATCTTAGCTATAATTAACTAGGGATTGCTAAATATAGGAACTGTCCTAAAGAAGTGGATAGTGTAACATTTCTAAGTTTGTTTTAGAATAATGCAGAACGTGCAGGGTCTGGGGACATTATTAGTGATTGCACCACTAGTACAAGTAGGCCTGAGTTACTGAACCTTTGTAAATCTGGCCAGTTTAACAGGATTTTGTGATACCGAATTCCTTCTCCTTTCCCCTCTATATTTTATTAGACAACCATACAATAAAAATACAGAAAAAACACATACATGTCGAAAATGTTATCTTCTGCAGGTATATTTACTATACTGTCAATATTTTTAGAGGGAATAAGGGATTATTGGGGGTGGTTTACTAAAGGCAAATAGTCTGTGCAGCTTGCAAGTCAAGTTGCTCTAATTTTCCCAAAGCTTAGTGAATGTGCTAAAGCTCTACTTATTTCCATCATCCAATCGTGTGCAAGCAGAAATGTTTTTTTTTTTTTTGTTTCTTTCTTGCACCCGATTTTTTTTCTTCACCACATTCACTCATTTTGGGGGAAAATGAGTGCAACTGTACTTGCAAAATGTCTATTTGTCTTTAGTAAATCAACCCCACTGTATAGTTGTGAACCTGCATGCAGTGATAGTGCAGCTCCAGTATTTAACAGGAATATGTGACATTATTTAAATGATGACTGCATGATTACACAAATAATTATCTGTCAGGCAGATATGGGCTTGCTTCAGTGCAGAGATGCTAATGTGAACAAGCCTTTACGCGATTTAAAGCTTACAGTTTCTGGTTTTGCTAAGCCACTGTCTCATGAAATGTAATAAAATAAATTGCCGATTTGATACTTCTCTTGTGATACTGAGTGATTTAGACTACAGCAGTCGTACAAACATTCACTATGTACTCAATGCAGCTAGCAACCTATTATTTCCATTAGGACTGTGTGGAAATAATTGCACAGTTCTTAATGGCAGATGTGTCATCCTCTGTTTGGGTTCTGGCATTGTTAAAACCTTGTGCATGTATATATTCATGTCCCATTACATTCATGTAGGGTTCAGTTGGCAGAGTGGTCTCTGGAGAAGGTGGTGTAAGAAAAATGCAGTTTGTACATACCTCTCAATCTGTGCCTGCTAGAGAGTACCGAGTATCAATACACCATATTGGGTGTTTGCTATGCCTTTTTCCCCCATAATGCTACAGGTGAATTATGTTAATCACAATGCTGCAAATCTCTGCCTACAAATGCATGGAAGACAGTCTGTTTTTACCTTTTCCACAGGGTAAAATTGCATGAAATCTGATATGATGCATAATTGTGTAAACAAGCTGAATATCAACATCAAGAAGATCTTATGACATTAAGAACGCATCATGTGACATGATGATAAATTGAATGTATGTCTGCAATTCTTGCAAAATATTTTATATTAATGATTCTTACAATAAAATATTCAGATTTTCATACTTTGTCCTTTACTCATATATAAAAAGGTAACTGCCATACTCCTGAATACGATGTACACTATTCATTCCCTGACAGGCATCGTTTAAATATTGCTATAATGCAAAAGCCAAGCACCAACCAAAATCATTTCATTTTTTAGTAACTTTCCTGAAGTACTTAAAGCAACTTTGTCACTAAAAGCATTCTTGAAACTAAATCTACACCCACAAAAGGAACCATGAAATCCCTCCCACTGCCCGTGCCAAGAATCTCTGCATAAGTGAAGAGAAGGCACCAGCTAGTGATCCTACAGGATCCGATACGTTCAGATACCAATTTTCTGGTCACCCCACTATAAGCTGTGGTTCCTCCTACTAGACTTTACAACTCTACTGACTGTAGTGGATTAGCCATGGGACCTGGAATCTGACACACCCAGAAGAGTGAGCTGGAACTCTGAGCTCTCTTTAAAAGATGCCTGTGCTGAGAGTATTATGAAGTTTAATGTTTTTGTTTTAATCTGCACTTGGGGCCAATGAATAATTAATTTAAAAAAAATGTCCCTTGTGCTGGTGGCTTCATGGATATCTTAGTTCCTCTGCCCCCCTAAATACACACCCTCAACTGGAAGCTGTGATCTGGAAGCTGGGACCTGTCACAGGCGCTCCTCAAAAGTTGCAACTATGCCCGCCCTTTACTGTCATCCTGCTTTATTCATAAAAGCTGTACTGTCACTTCCCTTATAAAAAAGACTGAATGGAAGGGGTGGACCTTTCATTCATCTGCCCTTCCTTTATGCTTTGCAAGAAGTGATAGTACAGCTTGTAAATCAGAAGTAAACCCTCCTATCCTTTTCAGCCAAGGAAGCTGCCATCTTGGCCTCGGTTTGATTTGCAACATGGTGCAGCACGTCATCAATTATGGGACCAACCATTTGATGGTTTAACAGTTCCATTGAGAGTGTAGGCAAATGTGACAGTTAACATTCCTAGTATGCCCTCGGAAGGTAACTTTTTAAAAACTGCTAAAGCGATGGGTTTAGTTCCGCTTTAAAGTGGAACTAAACCCCCTATTCTTTAAAGCAGGGGTCTCCAAACTGCCGTCCGGGGGCCAGATGCTGCCCTTTGCTTGCCTTTATCTGGCCCTTGGGGAACTGTTCCTCCCACTGACATTAGCAATGGGGCATAATTCCTGCCACGGACATCAGCACATGGGGCACTGTTCCTCCTACCGAGACTAATGATGGGACATTGTTACCAATGCCTGGACATTTTCTACTCCCGCTGGTGCTACAGTAACATGTTACACCCTGACTATGGGTGTAACATTTAACATACTATGGAAGGTGAACTTATCTTTTAAAGTGGAGCTAAACTCTCCTATTTTTTCAGCCAATGAAGCAGCCCTCTTAGCCTCTGATCTGCAACTGCCATGGTGCTGCACATGTGACCAGTTGTGACACTAGCAATTTGATGGTATGACAGTCTGGTGGGAGCACAAGCAAATGTGACAGCATTCCTGGCCTGCCAGGAAAGGAATATATTATATATACACATATATACACACACAAACACACTGTTAAATCGATGGTTTTAGCTCAGCTTTAAAAACTGGACATTAACCATTTGCCGACCAGTGACCATACAGATTGCAGCACCCACCATTTTATTCTCTTGGGCCTCTGCTTAAAAATAATACTGATAGTACATGTGACAAAAAAAAAGACTTCTAAAAATGATGCACAAGAAAGCCCGCAAACAGTTGGCTGAAGACAAGCAGACTAAGGACATGGATTGCTGGAACCATGTCCTGTGGTCTGATGAGACCAAGATAAACCTATTTGGTTCAGATGGTGTCAAGCGTGTGTGGCAGCAACCAGGTGAGGAGTACAAAGACAAGTGTGTCTTGCCTACAGTCAAGCATGGTGGTGGGAGTGTCATGGTCTGGGGCTGCATGTGTGCTGCCGGCACTGGGGAGCTACAGTTCATTGAGGGAACCATGAATGCCAACATGTACTGTGACATACTGAAGGAGAGCATGATCTCCTCCCTTCAGAGACTGGGCCAGAGGGCAGTATTCCAACATAACGACCCCAAACACAACTCCAAGAGGACCACTGCCTTGCTAAAGAAGCTGAGGGTAAAGGTGATGGACTGGCCAAGCATGTATCCAGACCTAAACCCTATTGGGCATATGTGGGGCATCCACAAAACAAAAAGGTGGAGGAGTGCAAGGTCTCTGACATCCACCAGCTCCGTGATATCGTCATAGAGGAGTGGAAGAGGACTCCAGTGGCAACCTGTGAAGCTCTGGTGAACTCCATGCCCAAGAGGGTTAAGGCAGTGCTGGAAA
Organism: Staurois parvus; assembly: GCF_062004578.1. Taxonomy (NCBI): domain Eukaryota; kingdom Metazoa; phylum Chordata; class Amphibia; order Anura; family Ranidae; genus Staurois; species Staurois parvus. The sequence goes on from NW_028318157.1 coordinate 16,820,307, forward strand.
ATAATGGTGGCCACACAAAATATTGACACTTTGGGCCCAATTTGGACAATTTTCACTTAGGGGTGTACTCACTTTTGTTGCCAGCGGTTTAGACATTAATGGCTGTGTTATTTTGAGGGGACCACAAATGTACTCTGTTTTACAAGCTGTACACTCACTACTTTACATTGTAGCAAAATGTAATTTCTTCAGTGTTGTAACAAGAAAAGATAGAATAAAATATTTACAAAAAATGTGAGGGGTGTACTCACTGCTTTGAGATACTGTATATATATATATATATATATATATATATATATATATATATATATACACACACACATATATACACACACACACACACACACACACACATATATATACACATACACACATATATACACACACACAAGAGCGGACTGACAACTCATGGGGCCCCCGGGCAATAGGGGATCATGGGGCCCCTGTGTCCTTGCCCAAACTCAAAAAAGCCTATGAAAAAAAAAAAAAAGGTACCAGGGGCATCTCTTGGGGCCCCCTACTGACAGTGCCCGAGTTTCCAAATAGTCAGTGCACACCTGGCGTGGAATATTTATTAGCAAGGAAATTTCAGGTACCATGCTTGAATTCACTGAGCTCCTGAGAGCGACCCATTCTTTCACAAATGTTTGTAGAAGCAGTCTGCATGTCTAGGTGTTTGATTTTATACACCTGTGGCCATGGAGGTGATTGGAACCTCTGAATCCAATGATTTGGAGGGCTGGCCCAATACTTTTGGCAATATAGTGTATATAATAAAAAAGCACTGTACTTTTTTCCCCCATATAAGATCACATGATCTCGGTTTCCAACTGCATTTGGGGATTAGAGAGCTGGGGGTAGAGAATACATCTGGGTACATCAGCGGGAAGCAGAGAAGTAGCAGTACAAGGATTTTCCCAGTAATTAGCTGTATAGAGGGTGTATCAGCACAAGTCTGACCACTGATGTACAGGCAGGGCTGTGCTCCCAAGTAGAATTCAAAGAAGAAAACTGACCACACTGAGATGGATGTGTTCTGCCTAGTGTGGTCACTTTTTAACAGGAAAACAGAGGGACTGGCAGGAACACCAGGGATTGCACAAAAAGGCAGAATGCAAAGAGAACAGGAGACTTTTTCATACAAGTACATGGTACAGCAGGCACATATCAGGAATATGAAGCGATGGAATAACATGTTCATTTTAGTATATCTTTCCTGAAAACGTTTGATTTAAATGTAATTATACAGGGTTTCTTCTTTCAGAACTTGTTTAAAAAATTGTGTGCCATTAATTTTTGTAGCAAAAACGCAGATTTTAATGTGTGTGAATTTTTTTTTAAAAAAGTCCCCAGACATGCAGTGGTTAAACGGGACATCTATGCCGCTCCGGGCTCCGGGATGGGGCTCAGTGCTCCCCTATATCGTAGCTGGATGGATGACAGAGCTCCGCTCACAGGAACGGCTGTCATGTGTCCTGGGTGACAGCTGGCTCCTGATTGGCTGAGGCGGAGTAGTGAAGTTGTCAGTGAGAAGTGTGTAGATGAGGAATGTACGGAGGAGGGAGGAGAGCGCCGGCCGGGCTCCGGGAACTCACAGCAGCCCCGCTCTGATGGATGGACTGCCGGTACTCTGCTGCCCGGAGCCCGATATCTCCCGGGGTTATTAGCCGACAATCCCCGGGGCGGGACCCCTGAAGTGCCGGGACTGCGGCGGAGGAGAGCTGCGGACTGGCGGCGATCATCCGAAGCTCCGCGGATTCTGCAGTCTCACTGCGCCTGGGCTCAGCCTTCTAACGGGACAGATCGGCCCCTATGAGACATCCCTGTATGCCATGGGGGCCGCTGAGCACTGACCTGCCCCACCTGGGGGCCCCATGCACTGACCCCGGAGCGGTATGGCAATTGTGGACACAGTCCGGATCACAGCTCTGGAGATGGAGAAGTATTACAGCCTGCAGCAGGCTGCCTCCCGCCTGGACTCCCTGCTAGAAGGTAAGTGTGTGTGTGGGGGTCAGGGGGATGAGGCTTCAGTGATGGCAGGAGGATGATGCTTGAAGCACACTGTGTGCAGGTGTCAGAAGGATGAGGCTTGGGTGAGGTGGGTTAGGATGATGCTTGAGTGATGTGTGCAACAGTCAGGAGGATGCCACTTGGGTTAGGCGAGAGTGTCAGGAGGATGATGCTTGAGTTGTGTGTAGGTGTCAGAAGGATGATGCTTGGGGGGGGGGGGGGGGGTGTGTGTGTGTGTGTGTGTGTGTGTGTGTGTGTGCGTGGGGGGGGGGGGCTCAAGCAACAAGAGGATGTTGCTTGAGCAGTGTGTGCGGGGGTCTGGCGGATGGTGCTTCAGCAGCGTGTGCGGGGGTCTGGCGGATGATGCTTCAGCAGCGTGTGCGGGGGTCTGGCGGATGATGCTTCAGCAGCGTGTGCGGGGGTCTGGCGGATGATGCTTCAGCAGCGTGTGCGGGGGTCTGGCGGATGATGCTTCAGCAGCGTGTGCGGGGGTCTGGCGGATGATGCTTCAGAAGCGTGTGCGGGGGTCTGGCGGATGATGCTTCAGCAGTGTGTGCAGGGGTCTGGCGGGTGATACTTGGGTTTGGTGTATTAGAGTGATGATGCTTGAGATGGATGACGCTATCTGCTTCTGCAGGTAGGTTTAGGATTCTTGGAAACCCCTTGGTGTATGTACAGTCTCTCTAAGTTCTGCATGAACTACATGCTGCTTGAAGACCTTTTGGGCCAAATACCATAGTGCTCTGGTACCCAGCATGTGCTCCCTGAGGCACCTGCAGGTAGTAGTCTGTTTTCATTACCTAGGTGCTTACTGTAACCAGTAAAGGGAATCTGTTCTTTAGCCTGGGTTATAACCAGGGCGTTTTCTGCAGGAAGTCAGGGGAAGGCAGTTTTCGCACCTCAAGATTGAATGTATATAATGGTAAGTGTGTTGGCTGTTGGGCTGTATTGGAGGGTCCATTGATGCTGGCTGCTGGGGATCTATTTCTGAATGGGGGTCTATTGTTGCTAGGGAGGTCAATTATTGCTGTTGGGAATCTATTGTTGCTGGGGGGGGGGTGTCTTATGTTGCTGGGAAGGATCTACTGTTGATAAGGAAGTCTATTGATGCTGGCTGCAAGAGGGTCTACTGATACTGGCTGCTGGGAGATCTGTTGTTGCTGCTGGGGTTATATTGTTGCTGGGGATGGTCTATTACTGCTAGGGTGGTATTTTGTTGCTGGGGTCAATTGTTGCTTGGCGGGGATCTATTGTTGTATAGGGGGTCTATTGTTACTGGCTGCAGAGGATCTGTTTTACTTTTCTTGTTATTAACAAATTACATACTAATTACTTAGCACTGCAAAATAATTGGTTCGGTTTTCTCTAAAAAGGGTGGTACGGGTAGGTGGGCAGGGGATGTAACCATAGGACAGTGCTCAGAGGTGCGTAGGGGGAGGAGAAAAGGGGTGATTTAGAAAGGGGGAGATCCTGAACCTTTTCTCTGAGATAAACAGCCATGGTTATAGCAGTGAAATGGCTCATTTTATTTCCTTGACATTATTTATTTCTGCTGTGCTTTCATTTCCCTTTTTGGGTTTTTTATATGTTATAATGGATCTTGCTAAGAGATATCAAATGTGGAACAATTCATTTTTAAGGGTGCTGCAAGTAGCTCAGATGTGGCATGCGGGCTGGTGTGTGTTGCAACAACGCAAAGTAGCATTTTCTTATTTTTCAAATGTCAAATTGAGATTTCATTCATTCCTATGCACAGCAGCAGATAGTGTAGCAAAAAGATGACTTCTTGTGAGCTCAGAAGCATTGCAAAAAGGGGAACCTTGAGATGTGTTTTGTGAATGCAATGGCCTGCTACTCTTGCACCTTGTTTTTCTTTTTTGAAAATGTTTAATAAATATAGATTATACAGAAAAAAAAGAAGCATTGCATAAAAATACAACATGCCTACATTTTGTAACATGCACTGCAACTAGGCTGAAGAAAGCATTGCAGTGTGAACAGAGCAAATAGAAAGCAATTGTATTCTGTGTGCTTTTGCAGTGTCTGGTATTGATGCAAAAACACCATTCACCACACAGTGTAAATGGGCCCTAAAGGGGCTGTAGTAGAAATGCTCTCTAGTCATTTCATGTCGTGTGTAATGGATCTCCTGACACCTACAATTCCTACAGCATGTTTTCTGACCATCTCCTCTAGCATATCTGCAGTCTCTGACAGCTTTTTGTAGCATTACATATTATGTGCTGCCCATTGATGACAGGGGCCATCCTTGATGCACCTAGATCAGGGGTCTCCAAACTTTCTAAACAAAAGGGCCAGTTTACTGTCCTTCAGTCTTTAGGGGGGCCGGACTATGGCCATCGGGAATACAAAATGTCCCAGCATCAGTGGGAGTAAACAATCTCCTATCATTGTGTGACGGAGGAATTGTGCCTCACCATTGGTATCATTAGGAGGCAGTGTACCCCTTAATTGGTGTCATTGGGGGAACTATGCCCCATCATTTATCTCATTGGTAGGAATTTGCCCATCATTGGTGTCATTAAGAGGAATTTTCATTGGTGTCAGTGAATTAAATAGTGTCCCAAGGGCCAGATAAAAGCAAACAAAGGCCCGCATTCAGCCCCCCATGCTACAGTTTTGAGACCACTGACCTAGATGAAGAAAAGTTGACCACCAATGGTTTAGCACTCCTGTTGATCACTTGTCGTTTACCTTGATTCAGGTTTGGCAGAACTTGGTTGGTTACATCTCTTTAGGGAATGTTCACAGTAGGTGTGGTGAGCTGTGTTAGTCAGCATTAATCAACACAAGAACACATTGAGATTGTTTCCTAGCTGTCCTGATTACACCATACATGTGTGATGGTGTGTGTTGTGCAGCATGCCTGCGTTTTTACATAGTACAATGCATGTCATCACTTTTCAATTCACTGTAGCATGTTGTATCATGCTGTGGTACTTAGAATAAAGAGGGCTAGTTCACACTATGCCCTGATCTTAAATCACATAGGAACGCACTGTACATTCCTGTGCGATTCATATGTGGGTCTGTGCGGTGCGATTTCAAGCCATTTCATTTGAATGGGCTGAAATCGCACCTCACTAAAAGTAGTCCATGCATTTTTTTTTTTATAAAATGCATGGCAACCACATCACATGGTACTTTGTTCCATGCAGCTAGGTGCGGGCAAACAATGCGTTTGACCAGCGTTCAGGATTTTGTTCACTTTAACTGACCCCCACAGCAGATCACAAGGGCATTCCAATCGGAATGCTGTGCGGGAAGCCACACAGGAACGAGTCTCTCCCGCACCACATTCTAGTGTGAATGAGCCCTAAGTAACATTTTGTGACTAATCCATAAAGTAGTACTAATCAGTTCACACCAGCAGTGGTGCCCTTGTGAATGGATCCTTCAAGCAGTTCTTCAGTCATGGTTAGAAAAATTAAAAGTTAGCAGCTACAAAAACTGTAGCTGCTGACTTTTAATAATAGGATACTTACCTGTCCAGGATCCAGCACTGTCCTCACCTGCCTGGTTGCAGCTTCACATCAATAAGCTGCAGTGCGCTGTCTGAATGGCCCCAGTGTGACGTCCCAGAAGGCTGCGGGGGAAGAGGGGTTTTCTGGATTGCCGGTTAGATCGCCACAGCGATCTGACTGGAAGTAGGAACCTGTCAAAACCAGGTACCTGCTCCCCCCCGGAAAATAAAATGGAAAATGTTGAGGGGGAGGAGTAAGAGTGGAACGTCCCCTGTAGTGTGAAGTTCTGCTTTAAGTTGAAGTCAAATGTCTATTAGTAAATTCCCTTTCGGCCTCAAACTTACCTATTTGTTAAACTCACCTGGCAGCATAAAAACACTAAATGCATCAAAAAAGTGTAAACGCAGTACCTTGTTTAGCCTCATTTTACGCTTGGATTCATTTGATTAGCCAGAGTATTTTCCATTGACATGGATTAATGTCCGAGCGCTAAACGCAGCTAGTGTTTAGCATTTTTTGCTCAAAACGTTCCTGTCCTGGACATGATTATTTTGTATTCGGAAGAGGAACATTAACTGGCCCTAAACCTCGCTGTGCCAAAACTCTGGTAAAAGCCTATGTGTACATGGACACATAGGCTTTTACTGAGTTGAGTTCAGGGGGCTTTGGCAAAAAAATGCCATAAGTGCCTAAACTCACATTTAGGAGCAGCAGTGTACATGGGGCCTTTTATTTTCTGGAATGATAACCAATTTTTCCAACCCATGCTTTGGGCTTCGTGTATATTTTCTGTGCCCTTACATCACATGCCTAATAGAACTAGTAAATATTGTGCCATGTACTGGTCACATGAATGTCGCTAGGACGGGTTTGCTGGTAGACAGATTATTTTTTTATCTGTGTGGAAATACAAATTGTTCTTTACTGTAAACTATTTGTTAATGGGAGAAGTTCACGATCATTAATAAATCTTCCTACATCACAACTGGAGCGGCATTTTCTTTAAGTTGTCTGAAAAAAAACCCTCAAACACTTGGTGGTGTGAAAAGTGCCCCTTATTGTTGGAGATAGAATGTTTCCTGCTGTGCACCCAGACTGCTGGATATGGCCTTAGAGAAGCCTTTTTCATAGGTGTAGGGAGAGGAATTCCAGGTTCGTCTTTCATTGTACCAACATTGCAGTTCTAGGAAACCCGTAGTAAAGGAAACACGGAAGAGGCCATTGCTGACCTCTTATTGGGAATACTTGTTTTCTGGCAGTCATGCTGATTGATCCATTAGCCTTGGTAGTTTTTGACTTGCTTACATTAAACAAGCATGCAGACCAAGACTTAGGACTTTGCTGCATGCTTGTTCTGGCTCAATACATACAGCAGGATCAACAGGACAACCAACCAGAATATTTAGGAGGTCAAGAAATGGCCCCATAAGTCTGTTTACACAAGCTTCCCACAAACAAAATTAAAGAGCAAAGGCTTCATAAACCCTGGACGTTTTCTCAACTCTCCTAGAAGCCTTTCCTCCTGGCAGCATTTTGTAAAAAAAAAAAAACCAAAAACAAAACCCCCAAAAACCTGAAATTTGTAAGGGTGTGCAACATGTTTAGCCGCAGTGAGCGTTTGGGCGTTAATTTATGTCCTTTGCCAGAATAATTTATTCTGGCCACTGAAACGAACAAACAAGCGACAAACAGATCTAGCATTAACACCCATTTAGATTTTTGGCAGGAAAAAAAAAAAAGCCAAAAAGCGCCCAAGCACAAGGCACGCTTAGCACATTTGTGTTTTTTCATTTCAGTGGTCAGAATAAATGAATATTCTGGCCAATGAAATAAATGTCCACATGCTTGACGTGCCTAAAATGGTTTGCAAAATTGTGGCTTAGAAGCGTTTTTGAAGCAGTTTTTCTTCTGCTAGAAGAAAAGATTTTATAAAAAAAACTCTAGTGTGCATAAAGCCTGTTTAACATCTTCCCACTGATCATACACATATATGCGGCCTTATGGATTGAGTCTATTAGTAGGGCTGCGTATATGCAGATTTCTCTTTATGCTGGGAGAACGTCGCACAGTACGCTCCCAGCACAGAGACTGGGCTCTCACCAAGATTGCTGGGTCTTGTACCAATGAATGGGACCCGAAACTCCTGGGTCACCTGATCACTGTGATAGCCTCTGATTGGCCATCACAGTGATCAGTCACTGTGAGCCCACCCCAATACATTGTATCTTTCTTTTCTTGCAGGAGAGGAAAATAAACAAAAGTGTGTAAAAAAAAAAAAAAAAAAAAAAAAAAGAAGAAGGGGAGGTTAGATCAAGGTGCCTATATTTGTATTTTTTTTTAATAAATTCTACTGTGCTGCTACTACTACCTACTGTGACGATCCTGGCGTCAGACCCCCAGCCCTTCTCACCAACTCATGACCGAAGGACTAGCCAATCTAAAACCTCGCTGTCACGTGCGTAACAATGTCATGCTCAGCTGCACCCTGCACAAAGATTTTCCAGCTAATGGACCACAATCTATGTACTTGCAGCCTGAGAGCGATTGTTACTGGGTCAGGTTAATTACGCAATTAACCCTTCACAGTGCCACCACCGCCTTTTTGTAGAGAAAAGGAGGAAACTTGACAATATTAGCAATAACACTATAAATGTTTGAATAATCGTCTGTATACCACTGTCACCACAGGCAGAGATATATAGAGGTTTAAAACACAGTAGTGCTCTTCAGAGACAGGGATTCTTAGTTTGTATTAAAGAACTTTAGAAACAGTTCAACACTTTTCAGATAATAGGATTTATTACTAAAAAGGTCAAAAGGGTGCAATAACAATACTTACAGAAAAAGATGTAGCATATATATATATATATATATATATATATATATATATATATATATATATATATATACACATATACATACATACATACATATACACACATATACATATATACACACACACCCACACACACACATACAGAGAGCAATAACACAGCAAAGAGATAACAGAAAGAAGTTTAGAGAAGTAGATACTTGCCAAAAGTTAAGGTTAAGCAGATTCAAGGGTTCTGAGCAAGAGGGTGCCCTTTCTCCCAAAGTTGGTTCCAATGTTAAAAGGGAGAAGTCTTCAACTCAACTTAACTCTAACTCTCTGCTCCAAGCATAACAGCCTTTTTCTATGAACTCAGCAGGGTGTCACCTTGAAGCAGAGAACCAATCGCCTCATTTGGGGAGGGTGTTATAGGCGGGGAACTGGCTAGAACCAAAATCCCTCACAAGTTATACCAGGGCAATAACCTTCCCTTAGTACATGTAACATTCTATCCACGGGTAGATTAATATGCAGCATCATTTGCTGAAGGTCTAGATATGAAACATGTCATAGTTCACTATTTCAGCTAGAACTATATGCTTTCTGCTGTCCTGTAGACTTCAACTAGGGGTGTAAGATTTCAGGCGACTTGTATTAAACTGAGCTATCCAAATATATGCTTTAGGTTTATATAATTATTTCCTACCTCAAGATATAAAATTATATGGAAAAGTGGGTTTTTAAAAGGCGAGTCTGTTTTACGGCTAGCTGGAATGTTTTTGAAGCCCAGTGAAGGACTGGTTTATGGCTTTACGATCCTTTCCAAGCAAGAGTCTCACAGACATACTGGGGCCAGGATAATTGAGGTTTTAAACCATGAAGCTCTCCAGCTGGGGCCTGATGCCTGTGATCTCTCAGCATCATACAGACCACATGTCACTCAACAGAGAGGGGGGGGGGGGGATTGGAGGAGGGAGAGAGATACAAGATGGAGGGTCTATAGCAAGATGGATGACTGCGTCCATCTCTGTGTGCACAATTGCTACACCTACCACCAATGATCTACTAATGTGCAACAGTGTGCAGCTGTCATGGTTTCCTGCATCCCATATATCCGGCTGTACTGTAGATACTGCCATTTGTCATAAAGTCCACAATCAGTTATAAGTAAGTAATAGTGCATAAATGCATTGACAGGCAAAGTATTCTAAGGCTTGAAATATTTTTGTGTGTAAATTATGTTTTCTTCTCCCTGGGTTTTCTTTCCCGCTCTCCCAATACCATTATCTTTGACCGATGGCTGTTCTTTTGCTTAAACAAACTGACCTATCAATAGTAATCCCTTAGAGTGAATGCTCTCAAAGCTGTGCTATAACTTGATTTGCCATTAATTTTCTCTGACGGCCTTCCCAGATCAGACAGAGGCATTTTCCATTTCAGAAGAATCTTGGGTATAAAAAGGAATAGGCTGCCCTTGATTTACAGTTGTGTTCAAAAGCTTGCATACCCTGGCAGAAATTGTGAAATTTTGGCATTGAACTTGATATGACTGATCATGGCAAAAACCAGTTTTAAGGATAGTGATCATATGAAACCATTTATTACCACTTAGTTGTTGGCTCCTTTTTAAATCAGAACAGAAATCATCCAAAATGGACCTGATCAAAAGTTTACATACCCTGGAATGTTTGGCCTTAATACGTGACTGACTGACACACATGGACTGCACTGAGCAGGCTAGATAATGAGCCATGAAACAGAAAAGAAGTGTCAAAAGTCCTACGTAACAAGCTAATGGAACTTTATAAAGATGGAAAAGGATATAAAAAGATATCCAAAGCCCTGAATATGCCAGTCAGTATTTTTCAATCACTTAATAGAAAGTGGAAAATTCAAGAATTTCTTGATACCAAGCCAAGGTCAGGTAGACCAAGATAGATTGCAGCCATAACTGTCAGAAGAAATGTTTGGGATACAAAGAAAAACCTACCCTCAGGAGAAATACAGATTGCTCTGGAAAAAGACAGTGTGGCCTTTCAAGGAGCACAATACAACCATAGTTGAACAAAAATTAGCTGCATGGTTGAGTGGCCAAAAAGAAGTCTTTACTGCACCAGTGCCACAAAAATGCCTGGTTACAATATGCCTACAACACCTGAACATGCCTCACAGCTTCTAGCACATTGTAATCTGGAGTGAAAAGGCCAAAGCAGAGCTTTATCATCACAACCATAAGTGCTGTTTGGAGAGGAGTCAACAATACCTATAGCAACAAGAACACCATTGCCACTGTGAAGCATGGTGGTCCATACTGACCATGGTGCATCCTTCGTACACTGAGGGGTTTCTCAGATTATAGGGAGTACATGATCATCATTCATGGCACATCAAGCCTATTCAAATAAATATAGTGGAAATCTTATTCTATCCAACAATTCTTCCCAACTCTATTGAACATCTTGAGGTCTTTGTGAATCTATTCTCTCAGAGTCAGTCATTGGTCGTACTATTACACAGTTATGATCTATTAGAATCTTTGTTACTTCATATTTCCCTGATGAAGCAGGCATTGACCCTTGAAATATGGAGCAAACAACAAGTCATTAATACTGTAATCCAATACATAAGGCTAAAACGTTTATCTGATGTTCTGTATGAGAAAGCAGCTATATACACTGTAATTAATGAGCAAATTTTGATCGGTTTTTAATCTGTTTTAATCTAAATGTTTTAACGTTTGTATCAACAAAACTGGATATTTACATATACATGGAATTGTGGTACTGCTAAAGTCCTATAGTTTCTTTTTTTGTCAGGGTTGTTTTGTTTGGATATTCATGAATTAGGATGTACCAGATTACATGTGTTTTATATTTGTAAGGGTTCTGTTATTGGAGTTGTCTCTCCCTATAATTGTTTGTAGAGACAATCTTAAAAATACTGCCTCCTCCCTTGTAACACCTATGCTTGCTAACCTGTGTAGGAAAGATGCATATGCTTACCTATATTTCATGCGGTTTCGGTTTGGTCACCCTGTGTTAGCCAGTGACTGACAATGGCTGGTAACGTTTAGGAGTGGTGACGTCACCCATAGGCTTACTATAGCCCATGCATTGTTGGCGCTCCCTCCTCTTGCCTGCAGGCGCTGGCTGACATTGGGGAGCCTGATCATGTGACTGGAATGGCAGAAAAATAGTTACGTATATACATCTTTTTTTACACAATTATGCATGGGTGTTAGGAAGCGGAAGGCAGTATTTTTAAAATTAGCTAGGGTTGCCCGAAATTCTACTTTTAGGTTTTCTCAAATTTGGCAGCAAATGTGGTGGAGATTCCCATAATAAGTGGTGCACAGAGCATGCCACTTAACAAAAATACGCTTTAGCTGGAGTTCTTATTTAAGTTGCTTGCTTAATATAATAAAGACATCTTCCTATATTTCAGTACAATCAGCCTTTTACTTTGTACCTGTATATTACTTTGGGAGAAATGAGCAGACCTTGGCACCTGCTGTGTGCAGAAGAATGATTTGCATTGGCTCACCTACAAGTTACTGTGTATTATCTCTTGTCTGTGTTTTATGTCTGTTGTGTTTGGTAGACATGTGCCAGGTCTTTATCCATCCTGGTCAAGCTTGGACTTCTCATATCTTTATTCATAATAGAAGTGGTTAAACTGTTCAAACTTTTGCGATAAAGGGAAAAAGTGCATTAATGCACCCGGTATCATAACACACAGGAATGCATGTCTCTTGCATTGGTGTGATTTGGTCTCAATCATTCTGAATGGCACTCCAATGCACTTTACTGACTGACATACCTTGCAGCACAGTGCAACATGCAGCAGCACACTAATGTGCTGGCCATACATGTTGGTTTTCTGGGACTTTGAGGTGCATTACTAGCCCATTCTTCTTGAACAGGCTGCCTAATGTAGAAATCCTGTGAAGAAGTGTAAACCTAGCATTTTGTTGGCTATACGCACCAATAAATGATTTCCTTCCGTTCAATGTCTTCCAATAGAGATGATCGATCTATGGTTTATAACCCATTAGAATGACACTGGAAAATGGATTTCAATCAATAGTTGAGATATAAGCATATTTTACATAAGTTATCAGACCTCAGTTTCCACCATGTAATTTCATAATATAATTGTTCAAATATGATAGTTCTCATGAACAAAATGTCTTGGTGCTGCCAGTCAATGCAAAAAGAGTTGACACTTTGCCATTCTAGTTGTTAGACTCAATTTAAGTCAGATTTGATTAAACCGATGCGAACATCGAATGGCTCATAAAATGTGTGTATGGCCACCATTAGACACCACAACAATTTGCTGTCAATATGGTCTTTACAGTTACAGTAAGAAGCAACACTGGCACTTTTATAGATTAGAGAAGATGTTTCAGTTTCTTTCCAAGCATTAGGAAATTAATTTTTTGTTTTGGGTTTTAAACGGTCGGGTTTTTATTGTAGCCCATGTCTCTCGAGGATATTTCACCTCCTTTCCTGTGCAGATGATCAAAACCAGTCAAGTGAGATCTCCCCCTGTGATGGCACAGTCATCAATAAAAACCTGCCAAGGGTTTTTACCCTTCCCCACTCTACTTTCAGAATATTCTATTGCACCAATGATCAGATTTAACTTACCGACTCGGCAACCACACAGGAAGTGAGGGAAAATCTCTGCAATGGCTAGAAAACAGCAAAAAATACTTGACAGAAGTTTTAGCCTTTGAATGCTTTCTCCACAACTAAACGGAAAAATTGTGTCTGAATTTGTGGTGTAAGCAATTTTAATGTACACGTTTAGACATTACTTGTGCATAAATAATGTGCGTTTCAGTAATGAGAGCATTAGCATGCGCATTACCACAACACACCACAGCACAAAACTAGTCCATAGGATCAGGAGCCCAGGGCAACAGATCTAACAGTTTAAAGCAGGGGTCTCCAAACTTTCTAAAAAAAAAGGGCCTGTTTACGGACAGATTTTAGGGGTCCAGACTGTGGCCAGTGAGGGTAAAAATATTCCTGTGGGAATAAACAGCGCCCCATCTTTGATACTAGGGGGAGAAGTAGTGCCCCATTGTTGGTGTCAGTGGGAGGAATAGTGCCCCAAAAAGCTGGATAAAGGCAAGCAAAGAGCTGCAGTCTGGAGGCCACTGGTTTAAAGGATAAATTCATCTTTAGAACAGGTTTCCCCGACCCCCCCCCCTTCCCTGTAACTAGGAGAAGGGGGATCTTCTCCCCAAAACGCTGTCACAATTTAGAAAAAGAGCATTGCTTTGCCCACATGGCCGCATCATTCATCCACTGTGAATGAACTACATTTATCGTTGGCCTCTGTGGCTGATCATCATGTAGTTCTCAATGAACTACAAGGGCGCTGGTGAGCGCTGCCATAGTCCATTGGTTCTTTCTGGCAATCAATATCTGCCTGCTCATAGTGGAAGGGCAGACAGCTTACTGAATATTTGCAGGATCCAGGCAATGACCTGTGACCTGTTTGCAGGTGCAATGCCATAGGGTTTGTTTACACCTGCCTCGACTTTAACACATATTAAAAGTACCTATTGTTTTAACATGCTATTTTTATGCATTGATGCTTTTTTGAAGCTTTAATAAAGCTTGGCAAAATTCCCTGTGTGCATTGATTTTCTATTTGTTTTAAAAAGGGCTCAGTAGAACCTCAGCTCAGTAGTACCCCCATTCAGCAGATCATCAGCTCATTAGTACCCCTGTTCAGCAGATCCCCAGCTTAGTAGCACTCTCATTCAGCAGATCCCCATCTTATTAGTATCCCTGTTCAGCAGATCCCCAGATTATTAGCACCCTCATTCAGCAGATCCACAGCTTATTAGTAACGTCATTCAGCAGATCCCCAACTCAGTAGTACAGCTCACCAAAAGCCCCCCCCCTAAAAAAAACACAAATTTGTCATTGTGAACTAAAAACAAAAATCGTAAGGTCTCCTTCATAATGCAGTGTACACCTGTATGAGGCTGTGTTTACCTGCATAGCCGCTGCTTCCCATTTTACACCAGTGGGACTGCCTGCACGGGGATGCATAGAACACTACATATAAATGAAGCCTTACTAGGAATTTAACAGGAATTTTATAAGTTGTGTTTTTTATGCGCTAATAATGAACAGTGATTTGATAATATATTGTACTGTAGATAGATTTACCTTGGGGGGAAGGGGGTATTATACTGGGGGGCAGGGTCGTAGTTGTACTGGGGAACAAGCCAACCTGTGGGATGAATATACTGGGGAGCATATTGACCGGGGGGGGGGGGGATGGATTATACTGGGGAGCGGACTGACCTGGAAATGATGTACTGGGAGACAGACTGACCGAGGGGGTGGGGGGTGCAGTAGTTTTCTACTTGGCATGCCCAAAGGTGACCCAGGTCTTTTACAATCCTAAAAACCATGCCTACTCTTCACTGTGGCTGTTCACCAAGCACACCACATTTTTATTTTATTCAGGAATGGGGCTCAACTTATGATCTTGCACACAGACTCACTGATTTCATAAAATATCCCTGTCCAGTACAATTGGGGCTCAGAAGAAGTGGACTGAATGATGCTGGCTATCAGACAAAAAGTGCAGAAGTGGCACTGCAAGGGAACTCTGAATTGAAAGTGAATGTTGCAGCAAAATCTTTTGTCGCTTTGGATTTTTTTGTATCAGCTATTTTTATCTTGCTATTTTGGGTATGCTGCTTTGAAGGTACAATGACATCAAGACTCCAGACACTCCCAGGACAGCTAAAAAGGAGATTTCTTGCAGTTTTTCATTTGATTGTTTAACACAAAAATGATAGTTTCCAGCCACGTATATTTGTAAGCACTGGGAAAGTCACCTGCTCCTGATTAGATAAAGGCCAATACAATGAGATTTTCTCTCATCCATATTTTATTTTGCCTTTTGTGTAGTCTTAAAACTCATTAAAGTTAATGGTGGTAATAATTTAAGATGAGATACAAACTATAGGCTGCACAGACAGGTACATGGGGAGGACAAATATTCAGTCATTTCTGAAAGGCCTGTGGAAACATCTGTCAGCCTTCTGTGGACAAAAGACAGCACCTGCTTCATTGTCTTACCTAAAATGATTAAATACTCCGACATCCCTGACAAAAGAAGCTTCATCATCGTGGAAAATGTTTCCATTTCAATGCTCATACATACTGCTTATGTAGTTTACGCTGAATTCTGGATTTTATTTTTCATATTTACATTGGTCCAGCTTGGACTAGGCTACCACATTGATCCTCGCTGTCTTCAAGATCCCGTGCTGAGCGGCTGCCCTCCAGCATACAGAACATCATGGGTCACTTGCTCAGTGGTGAGATCACTGTTCCACTTCATCCTATCAAAGAGCTCCTTGTATTAATTGAGAAAAATGCATAGCATTCTCTGAGTGGTGCCCATGCTGAGTGGGTAACTCCCTGTGTTCAGTATGCAGGACAGCTGCTCAGCACTGCTGCTACTACAGAGATTCTCTGCTTCCAGGAGGATCGACCAGGTATGCAATATGTACTGTATACTCACAATGGTCCGAGATGTGCCAGTGTAATTATGCATAAAAAAAACCCCAAATTCCTAGAAATTAGCTTTAATCCTACATTCACACTTGTGTAGCATATACAGATGACTTTAAAAGGTGTTTTCTGTGTGTGGTTTTCTCAAGTGCTCCTTTAGGGAAGGGTTGCATGTTTTTGGATCTGTAGGGGTTGATTTACTAAAGACGACTAGACTGTGAACTTTGTAGGTGCCATTGCATTGATTTTCCCCAGAGCTTAGTGAATGTGGTGAAGGTCTGATGATTTCCATCATGCAAGCAAAAATATATATTTTTTTTATTTTCCTTGCACCTGATTGGGTATTCTTTTTTAAAATGAAGATTCATCATATTCACCAAGCTCTGTTGCCTTTAGTAAATTAACTCCATAGTAATGGGAGCACCTGAAAACATGCATTTCCACAATTATTTTAGGTGCTCCCATTGAAGCCTGTGTGGCAAAAAAATGCCCAAATATGTTTGAAAAGAACCTCTTGTACTTTGAGCAACAGGCATCTAGTGACAGATGCTTAAGTGTACTAGTGTGAACAGGCCCTATTTAAATCACTTGCCTATCGGGCCAGTTTTGACATTGTCATACATGTAAAAATATGCATTTTGTTGCTAGAAGATTACTTAGAAACCGCCAAACATATTTTTTAAGCAGAGGCCCTAGACAATAAAATGGTGAGTGCTGTAGTTTTTTTTTATGTCATATGGTAATTGTTTGAAAAAAAATATACTATAATAAATTATCCACTTAATTATCCAACAGAATATCCACTTTTTTGGTAAAATATAAAAGATGATGTACGCAGGGTAAATAAATACCAAAACATGTCATGCTTTAAAATTGCACGCACCCGTGGAATGGCGACTCACTATAGTACATTAAATTTTCCATGGACAACGCTTTGAAAGCCTTAACAGTTTACATGTTTAGAGTAACACAGGAGGTCTGGTACTAGAATTATTGCTCTCACTCTGACATTTGCAGTCATACCTCATATATGTATATGTGTGGTGCGAATACTGTTTACATATGTGAGCGCATTTTATGTTAAATTTTTACACAGTACTTATCACTTTTATTGCTATCACAAGGGATGAACAACACCCCTTGAGATAGCATGGACTGTGACAGGTCCTCTTTATGGAGACATCTGGGGTCTCTCTCTCTCCTCTGGCCTCCAAAACAGCAGATCAAACAGAGGATGGTTTGATCTTCTGCTTTACAAACTGGTAACGGTTTATAAACAAAGAAACCAAAATCGGAAGTGATGAAATCCTTGTCGCTTCCAGTTTCTGACGTCACACAGTGGTAGGAACATCATCAGTTCCTCTCACTGTGTCCTTGGAAGCTCATTCTGCTGGACACATTCTTACTGGGCTCCCTGATTGCTCAAGAAAGCCCAGTAAAGATAGCAGCGGGGGGGGGGGGGGGGGGGGCCTCTTCTGCTGCCTATAAAAAGTAGTTTAGCGACTGTATAGCTGTTATGATTACTGTATTCTGATGGCAGGGAAGCCTCCCCACTGTCAGAATATAATAGATCTCATCAGGGAGGACTCCCTCATCCACACTACAGAGTCAGATTTATTCATTCATTCATTCATTCCATTGGTTGAACAAAAAAAAATAAAACTGACAGTATAAAAAAGGTATGGTAACTAGCTCATTATGTTATAATGATTGTTACAAATATTTTGATAACATTTGAGTTCATTGATTAAATGGGGGAGATTTGACATTTTTTGTTCAACTCTCCAGGGTGGTTAATACCGATGTTTGTTTTAGGTTATTCTTTTAACTTTGAAATTACATTGCTTCCAATAAATAGAAAAATGTTTTACTGACTAACTATTAACGCAGATTTGCACGTTCGTTGTAATATAACATGCTTTACTATAATATTTACATATTTCTGGAATATTACCATTCTTATTATTTAATTAAAATGATAATGTAAGATAACATCCATTAAACTGGTTGACCCATTTGGACTGATTTACTAAGGATAAGAGTCTGAACATCTAGTGAAGTTTACAAAATGAGTTTCTATATGCGCAGCTATCTCAGATCACCCTTCACTTGTCAGTTATTCAGGCAGATCTGAATAGAAACTCCATGTAAGTCTACTGGTAGGCCCCAAAAAAGGGAACATGGTCTGCATCCTTTTCCATTTCTTTCAAACCTAAGGACTGCATGTACAGTGCTATCAGAGTCCATTCATTTTGAATGGGCTCTAGTCGCACTGCATCGTACCAGACATAGTGCTTGCACAACTTTTGGAAGCAGAGTTTACCAAATGACTTCTGTAGCCCACTCCCCTTGCTCGATCAGCGCCACAGGCTATAGCTGGTAACCCTGATCAGTGTATTCTGATGGTGGAGAAGACTCCTCAATGTCAAAATACAATAGCTCAGCAGAGAAGATTCCCCCAACAACCCTGAATGTGGGAATGGTGGAATCAGGTCATTTTTTTGTTCAGCCAGCTGGTTGAACAAAATAAACATACATTTATGGGATGCCCAGGGGTCCATTCAATCTATGTGCTGCGTTGTAGTGTGTTATTAAATACATGTTCACAGGTGGTATCTCTCCTAAACATAAAATGTGTATTGTGTTAAGGCAGCCCATTCATTTGAATGAGCTGTCAACACACCACCATTTTGTTGCACTTATCATATCATAGAGCATATTATGTGCATTACCATGCATTGTGGTGTGCTGCAATGTGAATGCATTGAGAGTGAGTGGTATTATCACATTGAGAAACCATTTAAAATAAACAGTATTGCACTGTTGTATTGAGGCAACACACAGAAAACACACATGACCACAATGCATAAGGTGTAAATGGGCACTAAAGTTAGCAATGGGGTGGAAGCAATAGGACCTAGACAAGCTAACCTTTTCAGAAAACACTTAGCAGAAATCTTATACTTATGTAATGGCAAATGATCACTAGATACATTTTATGTCAAAACAATAAATGTACCCACAAGGCCTCTGGGCCTTGTATCTTAATCCCAGGATCGCTACCTGGAGTGACGTGGAACAAGCATGCAGCCAGCAAGTCTGAAAAGTCTACATTTCTGCCATGCATACTTGTTCTACAATCAGATGACAGGCCTGAAATCTTCAGATGCAGATCCCATAAATTTTATTCTCAGCTTCCCTTTAGAAAGAAACTTTATAATTCGTTTACAGATCATCAGAACTGCATGTGGAGAAGCCTTAGGGGTGCCTGACTGGACTCTTAAGTGGAATTAGATACAGGAAATAATGTCTGATCCCCCCTGCATACACAAAGACACAGTTTATGTGAAACAAATCTGATGGAAAAAATATATTATATCTATATATATATCATACATAGACACACATACATATACACACATACATATACACACACACACATACGCACACACGCTATATTGCCAAAAGTATTGGGACACCCCTCCAAAATCATTGAATTCAGGTGTTCCAATTACCTCCATGGCCACAGGTGTATAAAATCAAGCACTTAGGCATGCAGACTGCTTCAAACATTTGTGAAAGAATAGGTCACTCTCAGGAGCTCAGTGAATTCAAGCGCGGTACTGTGATAGGTTGCCACCTGTGCAATAAGTCCATCCGTGAAATTTCCTTGCTACTAAATATTCCACGGTCAACTGTTAGTGGTATTATAACAAAGTGGAAGCAACTGGGAACAGCAGCAACTCAGCCATGAAGTCGAAGGGCACGTCAAATGACAGAGCGAGGTCAGTGCATGCTGAAACGCACATATGAATTAGTGCAGAGACTGCGAGCCAGGCCTGATTATCCGACATCATTGCCTGACCTCGCAAATGTGCTTCTGGAAGAATGGTTAAACATTCCCATAGACACACTACTTAACCTTGTGGACAGCCTTCCCAGAAGAGTTGAATCTGTTATAACTGCAAAGGGTGGGCCACCTCAATATTGAACCCTACGGACTAAGACTGGGATGCCATTAAAGTTCATGTGCATGTAAAGGCAGTCATCCCAATACTATTGGCAATATAGTATGTATGTATGTATGTAAGTATGTAAGTAATGTATACACAAATGTATGTGTGTGATCTGCTGGGCAACTATAACTTCATCTTTTTTAGTTAAGCAAAAAATTGGATATTATATTGGGTCTGTGTGCACTAAAATTCAATAAAGTTTATTTTTCCAGAAACTTTTAGTTTGATAAATTATTGTGCAAATATCAAGAGAAATAAAAAAATTGCAACAACCATTTTATTCTTCAGGGCCTCTACCTAAAATATATAATGTTTTGGTGGTTCTAAGTTATTTTCTAGCAAAAAAAGCTGCTACATGGAACCGCATGGTGTCAATACACATTTTCCAAAGCATGGGGGTGTCATTAAGACTTGAAGCTGATATAGCTGCAAAGGGTGGGCCAACTCAATATTGCACCTTACAGACTAAGACTGGGATGCCATTAACATTAATGCGCTTGTAAAAGGCAGACGTCCCAATATTTTTCACTGGAACTAAGGGGCCAAGCCCAACCCCTGAGAAACAACCCCACACCATAATTCCCCCTCCACCAAACTTTACACTTTTTCACAATGCACTCAGGCAAGTACCATTCTCCTAGCAATTGCCAAATCCAGGCATGTCCATCGGCTTGCCAGACAAAAGGCATGATTCATCACTCCAGAGAACACGTCTCCACTGCCCTAGAAACCAATGGTGGCGTTCTTTAAGCCACTGCATCCGACGTATTGCACTTGGTGATGCAAGGCTTGGATGCAGCTGCTCAGCCATGGAAACCCATTCCATGAAGCTTTCTTCACACTGTTGTGCTAATCTGAAAGCCACACAAAGTTTGGAGGTCATTAGCTATTGACTCTGCAGACAGTTGGTGACTTCTGCGCACTGTGCGCTTCAGAATACACTGACCCCACTCTGTTATTTTATGTGGCCTACCACTTCGTGGCTGAGTTGCTGTTGTTCCCAGTTGCTTCCACTTTGTTATAATACCACTAACAGTTGACCGTGGAATATTTAGTAGCAAGCAAATTTCACGTATGGATTTATTGTATAGGTGGCAACCTATCACGGTTGAATTCACTGAGCTTCTGAGAGCGACCCATTCTTTCACAAATGTTTGTAGAAGCAGTCTGCATGCCTGGGTGCTTGAGGTTATACACCTGAATCCAATGATTTGGAGGGGCGTCCCAATACTTTTGGCAATATAGTGTGTGTATATGCAATATACACACACACAAGTTACTTAGACAGGGCAGTCATAGACAACCATCATGCTTTGAATCAGGAAGCTAGAAATGTAAAGAAGGTGGTTAATACAAAAGACAAGTCTGTTTGGCTGAGGCACATTACAGAGTGCAGATTATTGTAGCCGAGACCTTGAAGTCATTCTAGTTTGAGTATACCTTAAAATAGCAATATCGGAGTGTTGAAAGCACTTGTTATTGCTCAAAAGATTTAAAAGCATGCTAAGAATGTCTTTGACAGATACTATTGCTCTGTTTTCTTGGGATCCATCTTCTACACACCAATTCATTGTCCGATGGCGAAGTAGAGAGTAGAAAGGGGTCTGATCTTCTCCCTAACTGCCTACACAGGAGGGGCCTGCTATCCAATGTGCAGTTTGCTTACGGACTAAGATTTAAATGATTGTAAAATCCATTTTTTTTTTAATTTAAATAAAACAAACATTATACTTGGAAGGACACCGAAATAAGGCACCTCTAAAGTGCAGCAATATGGCAGTTTATTAGCATAAAAGGTTCAAAACACTAGCAGGAAATACAAAAGGACAGGCTCATTGCATATGTGTTTCTGGTTGGAGTGAAGCAGGGACCATTCAGCCGTCCAGCGGCACTCGTGGAGCGCAGGAACGTCGGAACCAAGATGGCCACCACACTTCCGGTATCGGTGTGGAACGCATAAACCGGAAGTGACGTAGGATGGGGACGGTAACGTGTTTCAGAGCATGCACAGAAAGCTCCTTCAAAAGACCTTCATGGCTCTTTCAAGTGCCATTGGCCCCTGAATTATGCAGGCACCATCAAATGAAAGGTCGATAATCCCAGCTCAAGGACATTTTAGTAACCTCTAGAGTAGGTATCAAACACAAAGCCTGCGGGCCGAATTCGACCTTCCATGCCATTTTATTTGGCCTTCAAGGCTCTACTGTGGCCCCCCCGAACTACATTTGACTGCACCGGATCGCATGGTAAAAAATACCATGCAATTCAGTTGCCGTGCATTTAAAAAAAAAAAAAAGTAGTACATTCAGTACTTTTGGTGCGGTGCAGTGCGACTTCAGTCCAAAGAACCTTTTCAGATTAGGAACTGCATGTGAATTGAACAGGAACGCTGTGCAGTTTCTGTGTGATTGATATGCAGTTCAGTGCAGTGCATGCACTACTGTTTGAAATGCATGGCAACCAGA
Source organism: Staurois parvus (assembly GCF_062004578.1). Classification (NCBI taxonomy): domain Eukaryota; kingdom Metazoa; phylum Chordata; class Amphibia; order Anura; family Ranidae; genus Staurois; species Staurois parvus. The sequence goes on from NW_028318157.1 coordinate 16,842,651, forward strand.
TCACATGGTACTTTTGCAGATGCATTGTGGTTGCCACCTGATTTTGGAGTGTCGTTAACTTTGCACTGATACCTGCAGCAGACTTCAAGGGCTGTATGACTGGAATGCAGTGCAGGAAGCATGGGAACACAATTCTAGTGTGAAAGAGCTTAAAATTAATGAAACGGGGGGGGGGGGGGGGGGGAAAGAGTAGTAAGCAGGTAAAAACCACCTCAACTCAATTCATTCAGACCGCATTTTTCCCTTTGCCCCTGGGGCTCAAACATGATTAAACCCCGGGAAGGGGGGGGGGGTTGTGAGACAAGTTGGAGACACTCGGGCCAGTTGAGGTGTGCGGTGGTCAGGCTACCTATTTCTAATTTTGAAGCATGCTTGGGGTCTAGACGGATGTTTCCTCAGCCTGCACCTTCACTGGTCTGCGGCTTCCTACTCAGTGGACCTTGACAGCCTGAGCGGAGAACATTAAGCATTAATCATGAGTAACAAATATTTTTATTTTCTGGAGTGCCCAGAATCTTATTCTGCAAATTTGAGAACCACTTTGATCACTGGTACAAACCTGACTCTCCTACTGCAGACTCCCCATATACAGCACATCAGAGGGATGTCCTACTAAATCTTACAGCAAGGAGCTAACACCCAACACCCTAAAAACGTCCTTGTCCTTTATAGAAAATTCAGTGGATTTTCTGAATAAGGTGATAATGCTGGAAAACTCAATTCAAAAGACTATTGTGTAAAATGGCATATCATGTAATATATGTAGACTTGTACACCTATTAAGGGAGCTGTGACATGAATTGCCTCTCCTCTTTGTAGATTGTAAGCCTCCACCATCAGTAAACAAGTTTGGAGAGCACGCCTGTCTGCTTCACATGGCCGATAGGTAGAATGCTGATTTACAGTATAAATACACGCATAGGTGGAGATCGTAAGTAATTATTGGGTACAACTCCTGTGAGCCAATGTTATGTGGAAACACTTTCAGTTTATAGTGCTAAATTATTATTTTACATTCTGAAGCAAAAATAGCGTATAATAATAATAATAATAATAATAATAGCAATAAAAGTTAAGTTTTATTTTACCAGTTATAAAAAAAAAAAAAAACCATTTTAAAGCCAAATGCCAACTAAAACTTTTTTGTATTTAATGGGGTTGGGTTAGAGCCCTTCTCATACCGGCTGCTACCTGTGCCCTTACTGTGGACAGGAAATGGTAGAAAACCTCTCCAACCAGGAGACAGGTAAAAACAATATACATCAGAACATCAGACACTGGGGTTGATAAAACTGGAGTGTGTTTAATCTGGAGCAGTTGTGCATAGTAGCCAATCAGATTCTAACTTCAGCTTGTTCAGCTAAGCTTTGACAAAAAAAAAACAAAAAAAAAAAAAACCTGGAAGCCGATTGGTTTCTATGCAGAGTTGCATCAGATTCTGTACTCCAGTTTTAGTAAATCAACCCCACTGTGCTTATTACTGTGACAGACCCAACTGGGATAGGGTCTGCAGGTTAGCCTCTTGCCTACTGACCATGGGCCCTGGCATCTGAGGGGGCTCTATTCTTTGGGTGGTGTGTGCCTGGGCAGGGATCTTTGGAATAGTTTTACTTTGGATTCAAGTCCATGTCTCCCTGAAACACACAGATTCTGAGAACTGGAGGACCAGGATACAGATTTGGAGTCTGTGTCCAAACCAGCATTGACTGCTTCAACCCCACCTCCTAGACTCAGAGAGAGGTTAAAATAATCAGCTCAAAACAACATGATGCTGAAGTCTCTTGCTGCAATCTGTTTATCAAGGTGTGATGTGTTTATGGTTGTGTCTTTATCCCATTGTCAATTGAGTTGAGTCACCTATTGTTTTGGTCTGTTGGCTAGTCCTCCTGGAGGTTCCTACATGATGGGATTAGTCATATGTCAACTTGACATTGTTACCTAATCAGTGTGGGATGTTTATCCCAATGTGAACTGTTTGTGTTTATTGTTAATGTGGGGACTGCCCTTATTTCTGAAGTGTATAAAATAAACTGTATTTCTATTCAATAAACCATTCCAGTTGCACCTAAGCTCATGTCTTCTAGTCCTTGGGTGCAATGCCAAGCTATACTACTTTGGTCCCGAGTCCCAGCAGCGAGGAAGCAGTTCTCTGACAGAAGCACCCAGGCGGGATGCCAGGCAGTCCATCACAATTACTGTCTGTGCCTTCTTGTCACAGTGTCACCTGCACCCTCCATTTTCCCCCCTTGGTGTCATGTTAACAGGAAGTGGGAGAAAATCTCCTCAATGGTGACACAGACAGACATAAGAGGACAGAAATTTTATCTCTTCCCCTATTCCTTCCAAATCTAAAATGTTCAGGCTGGAGTTTAGTTTTAATATAAATCCAAGGGCATTTAAGTCATGAGCTTTAACTGTGTTTTTTGGCAAGGGCCCGCTCCCACTTCCCCTTGGATTGCCTAGGCAATCCAAACGGTAGTTCTAACTCACCCCACAGTCTTCTGGAACATGTCACAGGTCCCAGAAGACTGCGGGACCATTCGCAAAGCACAATGCAAGCTCAGTGGGCAGCCGGCTGTAAAACTAAAAGCAGCATAGCCGGCTGCCCACAGTCAGGATGTCGGCACCGGGAACCTGAAGGCTGTTGAAGCTGAGTGAGGAAGGCGCTGAACCCCTGCACAGGTAAAAGTGTCCTTTTAATAAAAGTCAGCAGTTACTGGATTTGTAGCTGCTGACTTAATGTTTTTGGTCCAGAGTGAACAACCGCTTTAAGTTCACTTGGTAGAGCTCTTATAAAGTACCCTTATGTATTGGGATTCATGCAGACTGGACACTTTTAAACTACTCCTTACATGATTTTCTCCTGGCAGCAGAAATGCACTTGATGCTGGTAAATGTGTACAGTGTTTAGAAGCGTCAAGCACTTGGGCATTACTTCATTTACTGAGCCAGAATAAATAGTTATTCTGGCCATTGAAATGAATTAACGCTCAAGTGTTAAACCTGCCTAGCGTTAACACGTTTTTGGTGCGTCAAGTGTTTTTCTGCCAAAACTCTCATGTCCTGAAAGCAATTCTTCTGCATTTAGGAGCATTTTATGGTCTGTAAAGGCTGCTGCTTCTAAACTCTGGTAAAAGTATGTGTGAATGGACACTTAGGCTTTTATTGAGGTGCAATCAGGGGCTTATGCAAAAAAATGCCAAAAGCCCCAAAAACATGAGTTTAGGGGGAGCAGTGTGTATGAGGCCTTAGGCAGTTTTCCTCCAGCACTTGCTTCTGGGTCTTCCGTTACTCCTCTCTGACCAGTGGGCAGCTACTGATGATGTAAATCTTGCACATACACACAGACGTTACATCATCCCCTGCACCCAGCACCATCCTCAGCATCTTACAGATACTGGGAATGAGTCCAGAGTGAACATGCATGGGGGAGAGAAAAAAAAAAAGTTAAAATTATTTTTTGGTAGAGAGCCTTTATATCCTTCTTATGAAAAAATAATCTACATCCTAGCAACTTTTATTCCATTAGTTTGGTCCATCTTTAGTGAAAACGTAAATAATATCTATGGTCAAAATGTAAAATTTTACAATTCATTTGCACAATGAATTTCAATTATTTCTAGCCTACTCCTGGTAATTTGAACAATCTTGAAGTTTGTAGAGTTACTTTGTGAAGATCCCAACACATTTACGGAGTGGAATCTGCAATGTGTGCAGGGAATTCAGGTGTAAAGTGTAAAGATATTTTGTGAGCTGCTATGCTAAAAACCAAAAATACTAAATATTTTTACAAAGAATTGTGAATCGCCCACACTATTCACACTTTCATACAAAATGTGTTATATGACATAAATAGAATTCCAGTGCCACACTTCAACTATATTTGTAACCATGTAAACCAACTCTAGCAGGTGACAAATATCAATTTGTAAAATGTCCATCTGATAATAAAAATCATCCTAAATTGATGTGTATCTTCACAGATGCTTTAATTCCATAGTGCTTCTTAAAACACCCTGTGCTTCTATATACTGCAAACTAATACCATTATACTCCACCGGATGTGCTCTCACCTGATATATATGACCAAACCATTAGGCAAGGTCATAAATGGCATATGTCCCTTATATATGGACTGATGTCTTGTCTTCAATAGACATAAATCTCCTCCACTTTCGTAGCTCCCCACCTCCATCAAATGTGCGCCCAAAAGATGACCAGAACACAGTGCTTTATCCTTATAAAACATTAATTAATAAAAATTCCAGTATTCCACGCACATGTATGATGTAATTAAACGCACCATATAAAGTAAGGTATGAGTGCCATGTCATCCAATCATTCCCCATGATGTAGCCACGTGACCCAGGGGCGTAACACGTAGGGGAGGGGCTTTGACATCACAATGCTTGTAGGATAGGAGAGTGCAATACAGGTGGCTGCATGCAAGCAGTTGGAGGATCCGTACTAATAGAATCCAATTGGAATTACTTTATGTGGCACGCTTAATTACACCATACATGTGAGTGGAATACTGGAATTGTTAATACATTTTTACAAAATCGATGTTTATGTCACTTGCTAGAGTTGGTTTACATGGTTACAAATATAGGTGAAGTGTGGCACTGGCTTGCTATTCAGGGAATTTGGGAAGTTGTAAAAAAGAGATGGCCAACAAACAGCCAATATTAACAACATGTACTGCACCTTTAAAAAAAAAAAAAAAAAAAAATACCCTGCAAGGTAATGAAGAAATTAACTTAAAACAAAGACCTCCAGTGGCCACGGCAGAGAGCTCTAAAGAAACATCACGGGTATGTAGTTCATTCAGAGCGCGTGCTCCAGCTCTCAATATGAGCAAATATCACCTAAGCTGTGCACATTTATAATGGAACTTACCTGTAGGAAAGGGGGGAAGAAGAGTTTACTCCAGCTTTAAGCAGAACTTCACTCTTTCAATAAACCTTGAATATTTTGCATCCTTATGCTGCTAGCACTAGTAAAATAGATAGGAAAGTACATCATACATACTCGTTTTTAAACTCGTTTTTTTGTTTATATTTCTTTAGTCACTTCCTAGTTTCCATGCCTAGGCAAATGATGTGATACTTCCTAGGAGTCTTCAGGATGGGAGAAGGGTTTTTTCCAAATAATAAACACACCCTCCTGCCTGCACCTGAGCTAAGGGCAGATGGGTTCCATGAAGTAAATGCTATATGAATTATCTGCCCTGCCTCAAGATGGCCACAGACAGAAATGCTAAGGAATGTTTTTCAGAGCGATTTCTTAGCAGAATAAAGCATGGAGACAAGGATGGATGGAGGAGTTTGCTTTGAATATTAAAAATGAATAGCGCTCTTGGATTGTGGTGGTCAGATGCAGTGTAGTTTAATGTATTTGATGATGTTATAAAAAGAAAGTATATGCTGTGTCCACTAAGAATATGCATGCATCATACATACTAGGGGGAGTACAACTGGGGGAATCAATGGTGGAGAAGGATCTGGGAGTTCTGGTAGATCACAAGCTTAATAATGGCATGCAATGCCAAGATGAAGTTTATAAACGCAAGCAAAATCCTCTCTTGTATTAAAAGAGGTATAGACTCCAGGGAGAGATATATTACACCTGTACAAATCATTAGTAAGACCTCATCTGGAATATGCAGTTCAGTTTTGGGCACAAATTCAAAAAAAGAACATTGGGGAACTGGAGAAAGTACAGAGAAGGGCAACCAAACTGATAAGAGGCATGGAGGAGCTCAGCTATGAGGAAAGATTAGAGGAACTGAATTTATTCTCTCTTGAGAAGAGGAGATTAAGGGGGGGATATGATCAACATGTATAAATACATCAGTGCTTCATATAGTGAACTCGGTGTACAGCTATTCACCCTGAGGTCATCACAGAGGACAAGGGGGCACTCTTTACGTCTGGAGGAAACTAAATTTAATCTCCAAAACACGGAAAGGTTTCTTCACAGTGAGAGCTGTGAAAATGTGGAATAGACTCCCTCAAGAGATGGTTCTGGCCAGCTCAGTGGATTTCTTTAAAAAAAATGCCTTGATTATTTTTTGGATACACAGAATATAACTGGATACTAACATTTATAGGTAAAGTTGATCCAGGGAATATCCGATTGCCTCTTAGGGGATCAGGAAGGAATATTTTTCCCTGCAGGAGCAAATTGGATCATGGTTTGCTGGGTTTTTTTTGCCTTCCTCTGGATCAACTGTGGGTATAGAATTAACTTTTTTTTTTTTTTGTAAATGGTTGAACTGGATAGGTTTTTGTCTTTTTTCAGCCAGACTAATTATGTAACTATAGAACTCCTTTAAACTGATATTAACCCTCAATTTGTAAGCACTTTCAGCAACTTCTTCGCCTTTTAACATCTTTTAAATGGTAAATGTTTATTTTCTTAGGCTCAATGTTAAACTAAACATATCTGAGGGTTTAATAAAAAGGATTTATAATAAACAAAATTACAATAACATGTTAAAGTTTGCATTTGATTTTAGTGATTGGGTTTGTATACCTTCTCTTGTTCCCTGTTATTCCTTTCATTTGTTTTTGACTATAGACACAGTATGCGCTTCCAGATTACATTCACTGTTCCTTCCCTGCCTCCTACTCTGCTTCTTCACATATGCTAAAACACAGGACAGCATGTTATTGCATATACATGTTTGGTGGTAGCTGGGACCAAACAAGAATCAGCAGGTAGTCAGTAATTGCTGTGATTTAATTTAGCAATGGATTAGTTCCAATACTGACACAGTAAAATGAGGACTTTAATCTTACAAAAGAAAACACACAGCAGGATATTGTTTTAACATAAGAGGCTGCTGTGTGAGTGAAGACTCACTTAAGAGTAGGCCGGTCAGGCTGAGCATCAGGAGTGCACTATTTTTTTTTAGTGGTCACTGAGCGCAATTTTCCCCATGTGCTTTGCTTTGAAATTGATTAAAGCGGTTGTAAACATCAGACATGAAATATGAACAGAGGATGTCCCTCAATAGTGTAATCTCAATGAAAGTGGAGTTCCACTCACGCTGTCAAAAAAATAAAAGTCAGCCGCTACAAAAACTGTAGAGGCTGAGTTTTAAAAAACAGCAACTTACCTGTCCCTCGGTCCCGTGGTGTGTCCCCCGCAGCCCGTTTCACCGGCTATCCTGTATTCCAGGAAGCCGGCATCTTCAGTGTGGGCACCCGTCTGTGATAGCTTCCGGCTTCACAGCCGGGTACCCACTGCGCATGCGCGAGTAGCGCTGTGCTTCATGAATGGTCCTGTAGTCTTCTGGGACCTGCCACGCATCCCAAAAAAAGACTGCAGGGAAGGAGGCAGGACACCTTCCATTTCCGATCACCTAGGCGATCGGACCGGAAGTGGGAGCGGGTACCTGTCAAAATTAGGTACCCGCTCCTCCCCCCCGCCCCCAAAGGTGCCAATCCTTAATGGGGAGCGGGGGAGCAGTCCTTAAAGTGGAACTTCCCCTTTTGGGTGGAACACCGCTTTAAGAGGACTAAGTGTCATTTTTGTCTGCTGCCTTGTTTCTCTGCTATCAGCATGTATCACTTCAGACATAATTTCCTGACACCAAGAGAAAAATGGTGACAAGGGAGAGACCTCCAGCAGATTGACAATCTCAGCTCTGTTCCTGTGAGCTGTGTAGATGGGGATGTGTCTTTTCCCTCCAGTCAGCTATCAGAACTCTCCTCACTGAGCTCTGCAGAATAACTTCAATTCTCTGCCCCCTTTTTTTCTGAACTCTCAGACAAGCTTTAAAATTTAGTACTTTGAATGGATGTAGAGAAGAGAAGACTACAGATAGACAGGTACTATTTATGTAAGAGGAATGGTTTCATCTCTGTATCACCCAAGGCCAGTCACTTCACTGGGTGTATGTAAGTGTTTACAACCACTTTAAGACTGCTTACATCATCCATTGTAGTGGCATGTGCCTGTGCTCTTCCCCTCCATACAGATTTGAGGAAGCATCAGATGCAACTGTTGCAAAAAACCACTTGAAGCTTCAATTTGATCTGATCCTGTTGTCTGTCTACAGTAACCTTGGTCACCTCCGGCCATCCAACCTTCTGGTCCCAAACCCTCAACTGTGCCAGCTGTCCAGGTTTTGTGACTACTGTAGGCCATTGCTCTTGACCTGAGCCTGTGTGTCACCTATTGCCTATGTGCTAGCAACACGTCTGAGGAATGAAATGGGACAGTTCTGCTGTAATGGGTGCCCCCAGTCCACTTTCTACCATCAGGTTGAATGACAGAAAAAAAAACCCTTACAGATCCCCACAAGCGATGTGGATGCAGGGATCTCTCCCCCCGTCAGAATACATTGGCTGCAGCGTCTAATCAAATGCTGGTTTTTGAGCAGGACCATTTGACAGAAGCCAGTCTAACAACCTGCTTCTGTTGAACAGACAGGTACACACGGATCAAAGTCCAGCCAGTCCTGCTGAACTGGATGAATTTCGATCCATGTATAACCAGCTTTAGGGATCCACATCTAAGAAGTAAACGTAAAGTGAAACTATTCTCACCTAAAATCCAGTGATGCACCATCCCGGAACTCATCTCCGGCTGATGACATCTTTAGGCAGCAAGTTTTTGAGTCTTGATTGCCTTCCACTATTATTGGCCTGGTGGAGATTACTTCTTTCCAGCACAAGCGCAAGAGTTCCACTGCAGAATTTGTGCAGTGAGCTACACTCGGGTAGCTCACTGTACAGGGGCAGACAGGCAGGTAAGTAGCTATAATGCAGAAATGACAAAGCATGTCTCTTCTGCTTCCTGCCTGTCCACCCATTTTTTAATATGAAGCCTAAAGTTCCATTTTAATAAAACAATCTTATCAATGTATGCTCATGTACAGATTCTAATTATCTGTGTACATAGGGTTACTGCTCTGCAATAGTGATTGGTAACCAAAGATCAGGTGACCTGGACTGCCTAAAACAGGCAGCTTGTGAACAACAGATTTTGTTGATGGCAAAAAAGAAAGGTCCACGTTTAATGACAGGTCCACTTTTAGCTGTCTGGCAAGTGGTCATGCTGTACAGAAGACCCAATGGGAATGTTTGTTGATGCTATAATTATTAAAATTAAACAATTAGCTGAAGCATCCACATAGCAAGGATGAAACTGATGGAAGCCATTACCCCCTGCATGGATAAGGAAGAATTTCTTGGGAAGTCAATATCTGTTTGAAAAGATTTTTCTTTTTTTTTTTCTTCCCCCCCCCTCTTTAAAATTCCAATGCAGTTCTGTAAATATTTGTAAGACATATGAGATTTGGTCTTTTGATCTAGGAATAAATAATGTACGGCGTCTTAGTTTGCTTGTAAGTGGTAGATATTCCAGCACACCTGTTTTCCTGACCTGCCTCTACTGAACTGTTTTCCAGACACGACAGCCCCCATCTGTGCCAGGGACATCACTGATCTGCTGATGAAAGAACTTGCTTTTCTATCAGGTAAGCAGAGTGTCACTCCCCATCCTCCTGTGTTATCTTGTAATTAAATCCTCACCATGAACTTGCACGCTGCTTGGCAAAGTGATACCCTCAGTATTATCCTCTAGTCTCTAATACCATCAGAAGTGTGGTTAATAAAACATTACAAGTATTTAGAAGCATATAAGGTTTCTCTGGAGAACAATGTCAAATATAATTATTAAAAATACATAATGTGCTTCTTTCATAAAGGCACACAATTATATGAAAGATAAGAAGTGTAGCAACAACCTGCAGTAGTCAAGTTTGTTTCACTATATAGTTGTGACAGTGCTTCACCATGTCACAGTCAGTGATGACATTAGGTGTGTTCGGACTAGGATCCGAATCCCTGTGTGTGGGCCCGCTAGGAAGCTGTCACCTGTACCAGCCAATCATCTGCAGTCAGGGCATTCCCTACCTTGCGGCGCCATGTATACAAACCCCTTGTATATGTGCGGCTTGAGTGCAGTGGATGCCATGGCTGCAGATGAGTGGTTGTCAGCATCCCCAGCAGCCCTCTAGATATAACATATGTAGAATTACAGAATGCCAAGCTAGAATACACTTCAGTCTCCAGGCCTGAAGTTGGAGAAGACGTCATCAACCCTGTGTAAACTGACACTATTCTGCATGAACTTACACAGGGTTTGACTTTCAGCCCCGACAGAATACCAGGCTGGGGAGAATGGCGAAGGGGAGTTTAAGTGGTATTGGGGGGGGGGGGGGGGGGGTGTCAGGGGGGAAATGAGCTTTTACAAAACCCCATACCATTGCCCTCAATGGACAAGGTGACTCTGGGAGAGATTTACTAAAACTGGTGCAGTCAGAATCTGGTGCAGCTGGGCATGGTATCCAATCAGCTTGTTCTATTAAAGTGGTTGTACGGACAGGTGGTTTTTTTTTAACCTTCAGACATGCTATGCATGAAAACACCTTCTGAGTGCAAATTCCCCTCCTCCCCTGATTATACTCAGTTGAGTTGGATCTCGATCCGGCACTGTGTACAAAAGCAGTGGCACTCCCAGTTCTCTCACTCCTCATTGGCTGAGACACATCTATTGGCTCCTGCTGCTGTCAATCACAGGCATTGAGGAGGGGGCTGGGGTCAGAGCCAAGCTCTGAGTCTTACGGACACACAGAGGTGACTTGGGAGCGAGCACGCACGAGTGCCCACAGAACAAGCAGCTTGCTCTGGGGGCACTTTGCAGGCAGGGGGTTAGGGAGTTGGAACCAGAGAGGAGGATCAAGGCTGGTCTGTGCAAAATCATTGCACAGAGCAGGCAAGTATAACATGTTTATTATTTTAAAATTAATTAAAAATGTACCTTTAAGGTCACCTTAAGCTTTGACAATAAAACCTGGAATCTAGTTGGTTTCTATACAGAGCTGCACCAGATTTTGCACTCTCCAGTTTTAGTAAACCTACCTCAATGTCTCTTTAAGGGCCCAGGCACACTAGGCAGCTGAAAAAATGCCAGAACCTCTGGCAGAAAATGCAGTATAAAAATGCTCAAGGTGGCTGATATTGCACAAGTTTCAGAAGTTTGGGGTATTTTTTTTTCCCCCAAAACATTCCCTTCTGCTCATTAAGTGTTCTTGCATGGCAAGACCACTTACTGTTATCTCACATATATATTATTATTATAGCCAAATTTACCACCCTAACTCCTCCCACAGTTTTTACACTACATAGACAGTAATATACCGAAACGTGTGGATTGTTCCCGATTGGTGTGCTATTACTTTGTGAAACGTTTTACCAAATGGTTCTCACAATATCGCCGTTTTTGTGGTGAAATTGGTCCCATAGGAATGTATGGCGGAATGTTCAAAACTAGAGTGTGAGCTGAAAACTCAGGACATGATTTCTAAACTGCCATCACTCCCTCATGTTCAAGCCCACCTACACAAATCTTATATCAAAACGTTCAGCTATCCCTGCTGCCACTAAAAATATCCACGGCTAAGCCATAGTCCTGATAGTTTTCACAATATGACTATTTGTTTGCAACTCACGCCACCCATTGACATTCATTGAAACTCCACTCTAGCCACCTCAAATTTGAAGGGCAATTTCTAAACTGCGACTTTGCCTTCATTTTTAATATTTCAGAGACATACTATGCATCAAAATGTAGGTGACTCTTACAATGTAAAGTTCTTCGGTGTAGGATTTATAATTTTTAAACTACAATTGTTTGAAGATGGCAACTGCCAATGAAGTGAGCAAGTTGGAGCAGTTTGTTTTTAACCGCTCTTCTCTGCCCTTGCTGTAGAGTGAGTTGCCATAGGAACCCAGGTGTGAGCAGGCAGCAGAGTGACAAAAGCTAGTTACTCAAGCCACTCCACCCAGTTACTCCGCCCACTCCAGTTGTAGACTGCTGGTGGAAGCAAGAACACTTCACACAATTTCCCCAGAAATTGCAGCTTTTCTAGTTTTATATTATAATCAATGTACACTTGAAAACTCTTAATGCTCCTAAACCCCTCATTTATGCGCATCAGGCAATTTTTGTGTTCAAAAGCTCCTCTCAAAAATGGGATTCTGATGGGTTTTTTCTGCCTGGAACAGCTTCTCTGCAAATATGCCTGTAAACTCTCTCATGTGCATGGACAAATTGACCAACATAGGGAGGGAAGGGAAGGAAGGAAGGAAGGGAAAAAAACCGCCAAAAGCCTATATAGGCAAAACTCAACTTTAGCCAAAACGGTTTTCCAAAAACGTACAGTACAGAATGCGGACTTGTTTAATTCCTGGCCATGGATTATATTCTGCCACCTTCAGATAAGGACACTGGCAAACAAAGTTCTTAGCACAACCCATTATAATTAGAGATGAGCGAAGTATTCAAAAATTTGATTCGGCTGATTCGGCGAATTCGCGGAACAAATTCGATTCGAGTCGAATATATTCTCTGCGAATTTAACTTATAAAAAGGGTGTTTCTAGGCTTCAGAGAGCCTTTATATTAGTGCAGAACACTGTACCTTTAATTTAAATGCCCTTGGAGTCTGCTGGGGAAGAGAAATAATACTGTCAGTCAGTATGACATGCAGATGAGTGCCGTCGATCTTAGAATCACCGCACACTTCACTCATTTGGGCAGTCACGGGGCCAAAACCAGAGTGTGGAGCCACAGTGTGGCGGTGGAGGCAGCAGCAATGGGAGGCCATACAGCACCCTATGACAAAATGGAACCCACCAGCAGTGTGAGGAGACCTGAAAGTGGCACATGGCAGAATGTGGCGATGGAGACAGCAGCAATGGGAGGCCGTACAGGGACCCATGAGACACTCTGGACCTGGCAGCAGCATGAGGAGGCGGTACAGGGGCCCATGGCAGATTACGGGCCTGGCAGCAGCAATGGGAGGCCCGTAATCTGCCAGCACCCTATGACAATATGGAACCCACCAGCAGTGTGAGGAGACCTGAAAGTGGCACATGGCGGAGTGTGGCGATGGAGACAGCAGCAGTGGGAGGCCGTACAGGGACCCATGAGACACTCTGGACCTGGCAGCAGCATGAGGAGGCGGTACAGGGGCCCATGACAGATTACGGGCCTGGCAGCAGCATGAGGAGTCGGTACGGGGGCCCATGGCAGATTACGGGCCTGGCAGATGACGACGAGGCTGCCAAGTGCGATCAGCCTCATCATCATCAATTAGGGTCTGCGCCTCACTACTAGCCCCCTCGGCTGCGTGTGGGTCAGGAGACAGACCTGTTTCTAGACCAGCTACCGAGCCACTCTCCTCGCCAGTACTCCCCGTTCCTGACCGCCCTCTGTTAGCTCTTCCTCACTGTACAGTGGGGCTGAGCCCACAGCATGCGATACTTCGCTTGGTGAGGGAACACCAAAGGACAGGGGCAGGTAGAGGACACGTGATTTCAGTGGGCTTGCTCCCGGGCCATGCCAACTAACGGTTGTGTCTGACGTACCCACCGACCGTTGGCTGTAGGTGTCAGAGGTGACCTGGGAAGAGGAAGACGACCGAGCCAACCAATCGATGACGGCAGGGTTGTCGGTGGAGACACGACCGCTGGATGACACCGGGAGCACTGGCCTCTGGCTGCTACTAGTGCTGCCTCGACCCCTTCCTCTGCTGCCACGTCTGCTTGCTCCTGAAACATTGCCTCCTCTGCCACTCCTCTGCGTGTTGTCTGACATACTCTTTAATTCAACGATTCTGTGTCCCTGAGTAACAATTCTGTGTCTGTCCCTCACTAACAATTCTGTGTCTGTCCCTCACTAACAATTCTGTGTCTGTCCCTCACTAACAATTCTGTGTCTGTCCCTCACTAACAATTCTGTGTCTGTCCCTCACTAACAATTCTGTGTCTGTCCCTCACTAACAATTCTGTGTCTGTCCCTCACTAACAATTCTGTGTCTGTCCCTCACTAACAATTCTGTGTCTGTCCCTCACTAACAATTCTGTGTCTGTCCCTCACTAACAATTCTGTGTCTGTCCCTCACTAACAATTCTGTGTCTGTCCCTCACTAACAATTCTGTGTCTGTCCCTCACTAACAATTCTGTGTCTGTCCCTCACTAACAATTCTGTGTCTGTCCCTCACTAACAATTCTGTGTCTGTCCCTCACTAACAATTCTGTGTCTGTCCCTCACTAACAATTCTGTGTCTGTCCCTCACTAACAATTCTGTGTCTGTCCCTCACTAACAATTCTGTGTGTGTCCCTCACTAACAATTCTGTGTGTGTCCCTCACTAACAATTCTGTGTCCCTCCCTCAGTAACAATTCTGTGTCCGTCCCTCAGTAACAATTCTGTGTCCGTCCCTCAGTAACAATTCTGTGTCCGTCCCTCAGTAACAATTCTGTGTCCGTCCCTCAGTAACAATTCTGTGTCCGTCCCTCAGTAACAATTCTGTGTCTGTCCCTCAGTAACAATTCTGTGTCTGTCCCTCAGTAACAATTCTGTGTCTGTCCCTCAGTAACAATTCTGTGTCTGTCCCTCAGTAACAATTCTGTGTCTGTCCCTCAGTAACAATTCTGTGTCTGTCCCTCAGTAACAATTCTGTGTCTGTCCCTCAGTAACAATTCTGTGTCTGTCCCTCAGTAACAATTCTGTGTCTGTCCCTCAGTAACAATTCTGTGTCTGTCCCTCAGTAACAATTCTGTGTCCCTGAGTAACGATTCTGTGTCCCTAAGTAACGATTCTGTGGCCCTAAAGTCTCTCTGGCCCTAACTCTGTCCCTAATACAGACAGGTCTGTCTCTCTTGAATGACCGGAGGCTAATGGAGAATTGTAAGATGGCCGCAATTTATAGCTCCACCATTACACAGTGCTGGCTGGCTGCTGATTGGCTAATGCGATCACATGTCATGAATGAATGCATTATGGGTCAGCGCGCCTTGTCTGCGCGCCTTCCCAGAGATCCCCGCTCCGTCGCCACACATGTCGCCGGAATTTTTGGGAAAATTCGATTCGTGCATCCGAAGTTGGCTAATTTTCGGATTTGGCGCGAATCGAATATTTCCCAATATTCAAAACGAATTCCACTTCGCCATGTTCGATTCGCTCATCTCTAATTATAATCCCTCTCACTCCCAGCAATGCTCAGTTTTTGCTAGTGTCCCGAAGATATGGACAACCTCTCTACTGAGAGCAGGCTTCTTGCTTATAATTTGGATTATATTTAAAGGATTGAAGACTTTGGTTCTTTTCATAGAGAAATCCCTCTTTACCCAGGCTGCATCTATGGCACTGCAGCAATAGGATTCCGGATAGGTCACCTCTTGGTAGCGCCTCTAAAAACCATCCCCAGACCATGGAAGACATGGCTGGCCTGTAATGTTGTCTCTACACTGGATTCCACTTATGGCACTCATTTCCTGCACAGCAGTATAGTTCAGAGTGCTCTACAGATCCAGGACAATAGCAACCTGCATCCCAGTATTTCCAGTCCCTGAAGACTTTCAGTGGAAGAGATGATATGCCCTTCTTAAATCAGCAAATCAGGGAATTTCTGCCTAGTGGCCTTTCCCCTGGGAAGGTGTCTGTACCCTGGAGTAGCAAGTCAAAGGATTTCCCCTTTCCCTATGGGGTCTCCCCCAACAGTTTCACACCAAGTATCCCCCTCCCTAGTTGGGCTTAGTCTTTAAATGCCAGGCTCTTGTCTTGGACCTAAAGGAGTGGGTGGCAAGAGCACCTTAGGTGAGGTGATTTGTGTACCAGAGCTGCTGTGAAACTTTTCAATATTGTGTCCCAGCCATGACCTAGCAAACCACCTTAAAATGGTCTATTGCAGCCATAAGCATAACGTGTCACTGTACAGCCCTGAAACACATTTTGGCTCGCAGTGGCCCCTTCCTTGTGCATAGTCCTTCCATTTGAAGGCTTCAGGTGCCATCTTTGACACATTGCTCTGAAAAATCATATGTAGGCACCTTACAGCTCCAGTTGCTACTCTGCTCCAGTTTGTGGCTCAGATCTCCGCATCAGCCTTCACAGGGTTATGCAGCAGCCTCAGTTGCAGGACAATGCAGTGAGGTCTTTACTGACAATGTTTACTAATGATGTAGTCTTCACTCAGTCTAACAGAGCATAGCGTTCAGCAAACATACTGTATGCCAAGCGATCCGGTATAGCACAAAGTACAGTGAACACGTTGAATGCCCATGTGTAGCATAGAGTGCAGCAAACATGATAAATCACTAAATGTTAAATAAGCAGAGTGAAAGCAGAATGTCAAACTTTCAGTAAACTTGACAGATATAATTGAAGTTATACATAAACCTTTACCTTTTACATGCAAAGCACTCTCTTCCCAGTTCTCTTGTATCCTGAGCTTCATTTGTCAGTGAGGCCATCCACCACAATAAAAAAGACAGAGGGGAGGGCAAAAGCTGAAATGTTGAAAAGATATATATACTTTATTTGTATAAAATATATAAAGAACAAGTATTTTGGGGGTACAATCCACCCTGTATTGCTATGCAGCATGAAGATACGTACATCAGTTGATAATACAACACAATTATAAAATAAATCACATTCGCACAATAGCATGATGCCCAACATGCAGCATGAAGCAAATAAGGCCCCAGTTATCGTATAAACTCCCCCATACCCTTGGAAGAGATGAAAATATAGGACTTGAAGTGTACCCTAGTTGGAATACAGCAATATAAGCAGCTAAAATACAAAATATTTTATTACAATTAAAATGGTTGTAAAGGCTCAAGGTTTTTTTTATTTACCTTCAAGCATTCAGTGTCCTCTGTGTGCAGAAGCCCCTCAATACTTACCTGAACCCCATAAAGATCCAGCATTGTGCACAAGAGCCTTGGCTCTCCGAGGACTCTTCCTCCTCATTGGCTGAGACAGCAGCAGGAGTCATTGGCTCCAACTGCTGTCAGTCACAGCCAGTGAAGAGAAAGAGGGAGTGGGGCCGAGCTGCTGCTCTGTGTGTGAACGGACACACAGAGCAGTGGCTCGGGAGCAAGCCTGCTTGGATGCCCCCATAGCAAGCTGCCTGCTTTGGGGATACAGGGCAGCAGGGAGTGGCTAGGAACACCGGTGGGGACCCAAGAAGAGAATTGCTTGCATGTTATTCCAACTAGGGCACATTTAAAGCCCCATATTTCCATCTCTTCCAAGGTTTTGGGGAGGTTTATATGTTAATTGACTAAAGTCTAGGGATGGTGCCCTAAAGATGGAAACTAGATAGCTCCACCCACAGACTTTGAATTTGTAAATAAGGTCCCAAGCTTTCATGTATGCCACTACTTTACCTCTTAACAAATAAGTGGCCCCTGAGGAGCCACCAGAATACCGAGTGGCGTGATGTCAGACGTGCAGTGCCTGAGAAAACCTCCAGCCCCGCAAGTCCTACTTGCAAGGTAACAATACAAAAACTATGTACATGACTTCAAAATGCTTTTTGTGAAGAACAAAGACACAATGGAGATTGGAGAAATAGTTCTTCCCGAGACCCAGTTATTTCCCCACAGGCTGCTGCAGCCTTGCTTCTTACATAGCATTAAAATCATTGTAGTAACAGGCTGTCAATCACTGCCCATACATCAAAGACACCTCTGCCCTCTGGTGACAGTCATGTGTCACAACTCCCCACATTCATCAGTCACCAGGGGAGTGGTCAAATATGAAAATGAGGGCTTAGCTGTTCTGCTGACATTTGACAAAGAGCTTCAATTTGCCTATCAGTAAAAGCATTGTTTATTCTGCTTAGGCCATACATTTTGCAGAAAAGAGGAGTGCATTCCAAAGATTAAAGGGGCTCAGGTCACCAACTTTTTTATTGTAAAAAAAATTACAGCTAAAAGCTGAGAAAATCAAGTATTTTAATTGCTCAGGGACACTCTCAAGACAGCCACGTGGATGAGATTGTCATCTGGGGTCTGAAGAGGTTCACCAGAGGGGACCAAGTGCTCCTTACAAAGACTGTGTGCTGATTTTTGCCCTTTTTGCTAAGTTTGTCCTCCAAAGTTGTACAGTTCCATTGGGCATCACATATACCCCAAGACCCCATTCAAGCTGTTAACCTCTAATAAAACAAGCTTAAGGACTAGTTACTGACTTTGGATGAAAGTGTAGAAAATGCATGTTGCCTGCCTGTGCAGAGCTTTGGGGGACCCAAAAAACTCAGCGGCTCTTACGGGGGTAGCGCTACACACATATAAACTTTTCCTCTCGTGGGAGTGTCTAATTACTGCCTATGCTGGTCTAGCTCCTCCACCCCTCCCTACATATAGTACAGGGAAATACTTTATGGTGTAACAGCTCTGAGTCTTCTTGGGCTGATAATATCCCCTCCAAGATGGCAGGAGTCTAGCTTTTGGATGTCTGCACAAGGCAGATTTTACAGATAAATAACATGCAAAAAAAAATCAATTGTTGATATGCTGATAGGATCTCTAACATTATGTTTACATATTTCTGAAATGGAAAGGTTCACTTTAAAACCATCACAGAGAGAGCCAAATCCAGCATCTTCGTCCTTCACCCTTCTCCTTCCCAGTATCATATTTACAAGTGTGGTGTGAAAATCAGGTCCCATTGGTAAATAAAAGTACCCTCCTTGGGCCTACTGTACACAGTGCCAGCATGAGTCCAGATGTATTTGGAGTTCATTCCTAAATATATCTGGAAGCATGTAATGCTTTTCTAGAATTGAATGCACACTAGATGTTCAGCAGCATCTAGGCGCTATGCACTGGGTAACGGTTGTAATGCTGGCTGGGCCACGCAGCATTTGTAGGCACAGACACCATTCCTGTAATGTCTTAGCAAACAATAGTGAATGTATTTGTGCCATTTATAGGTGCTATACAGTGCTACAGAGAAAAATAAATGAAATTTTCACCAAGCCATGTATCAGCCCTTGCTACACATCAGTAATTCTAACTAACAGGCTGCCCAAGCCCAATGCTCACCAGCCTCCACATTGTATTGTAGTTTTTACTAACCTTTAGCACCAGCAGATAAGACCTGTCCAGTATACAGAGCACTGCTTGTGTGTCTCAGGTGATTCTAGATTACCTGACAGGGAAAGGTGCAAAACCCGGAGAGGATCAGAGTTATCAAAAGGGGTAAGAAAGGAGCCTGGGAGATGTATAAATCCTGAACAGGACTTTTCCAGGCTTCCTAGAAAACAACGTGTGAACACATGTAAACATGAATACAATAATCTCTGGTCAACCACAAAATTTATACAGTGTATGTGGAAGCAGGAAAGGCAGGCTTTAACCTCTTGCCTATCTGCATTTTTTGTACATACCGTATATTAAAAACTATATTTTTTGCTAGAAATGACTGATTACTGTAACCTCACAAAAAAAGTGTATTTATTTTCTGAAACCAGAGACCCTGGTGAATAAAATGACAGTAGCTGCAATTTTTTATGTTGCACACTATTTACGCAGTTAGAGTGGGTTGCATCAAGTAAGGAGATACCAAGCATGTCAAGTCTTAAAACTGTGCATGCCCATGGAATCGCATCCTGTGGGAGCCCACTCACTTTTATTAGAAAGCCCGTCTCTAGTTCCCAATCATTCGAGTCTATCACAGCGGGCATGTGATACAGAAGTCATTCCACCCACTTAAGGGTCACCAGGAGGCAGCGTTAAGGGGTTAAAGGCAGCAGAAATGGATCTGGCAAGTATAAAGTTTGTTTATGCTTACCAAATCAATTTCTTCTGCATTAAAGCATGTTAAATTTAGGTCCAGGGTGGCGCAATAAGCACTTTTACTTTCTTGATCCTCATATCTTGCAGGCTCCATCCATGCTTGCGGCCCTTTCACTCTGGTGGCTGCAGGTCTTTTGATCTCATCCAGTCAAATGCAGAGCCCATGGCCCCCTAAACATAAATGAGCATTCAACCTTTCCAGTGCGGAGGGGGGTATTTTTCCCGCCCCCGGAGATGGGCTTTAAACACAGGAGACCAATGTGCATGAGGTTTGGTTACAAGATCACTTTTTACCCTAGAGCATTACTGATATCTGCCAAATTTCCATGTCCCATCCCATAGGAGATATATCTGTACTAGCAGATTATACTCCATTTTTTCTGCACATGCATTTGTAGAATTCCTTTAGTCAATGCACGTTCTTATGAAACTGTGGAGAGAAAATGACAAGTTTAGCTCAGAAAAATGGCTTTATTCAAGTGTGCAATTGTTCAAAGAACAAACTGAAGATCAGCAGGAAAAAAGGAAGGCTTGTGCTATCTACCATCCTCTAGTCAGATGCAGACAAAGTGAATACACCGAACCTTACATGAAAGCATTGGTTGTATATGTCAGTTTGACACCTCCGCTTCAAAATGGATACCTTAGCTCTGATGACAAACCTAAAAGTTCTAAGCAGCAGCACTATTTAATGTCAGAGGTTTCTAGGAATACCTAATAATCATGTCTCCAAGGGGTGCTCGGAATCAGTAAGCAGCACTGGAGCAGGTAAAACGAGTCTAATTTTGCCTTTAAAGGCATTCTAATTCAAAACTGACAGAACTCTGTCAATGGTTGAAAATAGAGGCAGTTACAAAATGACAGTTATTCTGCAGAAGTTAACATGTACTACATTACAAATGTTTAAAAGGATATGTCCTTCCTAGGACTGTCCTCAATCTGGTATAATCTCTTTAAGATCTAGAAGGTTTATGTAGTGAAATGCCCTGCCTAGTTTGATACTAACTGACCATACATTGACACAATTTAAGACTGTTCCTGATGAACTGGTCACATTTTTGCAGTGGGTGGCCTTGCTGGCACCTGACCACCTGACATCCTTCAGCCCAAAAATCGAAGGAGCCGAACAGATAATTCTCAGCTGAACAATGACTACAGCCAGTCAACACAGAGAGATGTATATAAATGTTTGGAAATAAAGATACCACTTAGCAGTTTAGTTTGATACGGCAATGAATCCTCTGCAATGTTGTATAATATTTACCTGCCAACAAGTGCCAGTTTCAGAACAGAAATGTTGGAGTATAATAAACTGTGCAAAAGAAGTGCCAATATATGCAGTATATGCAAAATAAACATGTAAACAGTATAAAAACAAGCAGTCATGGGCAGCAAAGCAGTGCAGAGAGTAGGATAGTGGGTATTATATGTGGGAGAGGGGTGTTGGAGGGTATGAAAAAGAACATGAACAGTGTTCAATATGCAGTTTTTGTGGTGTGAGTGTGTGACTGTAGACCTAGGAGTCTCGGGAGATAAACTGGTGAGTGTGTGCTGGAGGTGGGATCTGACTGACTAAAGACCATTGTGTGCGATGGAGGTGGGATCTGACAAAGGAAAGATCAATCTGTGTACTAGAGGTGGGGTCCAGGGGACCAGTCTGTGTTTTGGATGTGGTATTGAAGGGAGGAAAAACAGGTAGGATCTGACTTGGAAAAGGCCAATCTGTGTGCTGGAGATGGGATATTACCGAGGAACAGTCAATCTGTATGATGGAGGTGGGATCTCCCTGAGGAAAAATCAGACTGTATGCTGGAGGTGGGATCTCACTGGGAAAAGCCAATCTGTGTTCTTGAGGTAGGATCTCACAAATGAAAAACCAATCTATGTGCTGGAGGTGGGATCCCACTGAGATAAAATCAATCTGTGTGCTGAAGGTGCGATCTCACTGAGATCTCAAAGATCCGTCTATGTGCTGGAGATGGGATCTCAGTAAGGTAAAAACAGCCTGTATGGTGGGTGTGGGATCTCAATGGGGAAAAAATAATCTGTATGCTGGAGGTGGGCCCTTACGGGGGAAAGACCAGAGGCAAAGCAGAACTTACTTTTAAAATATAGGATAAGATTTGCTATAGATTGTTAATGGGATCCCACTGAGGAAAACCAATCTGTATGCTGGTGGTGGGATCTCACTGAGGAAAGATCCGTCTATGTGCTGGAGATGGGATCTCAGTAAGGTAAAAACAGTCTGTATGGTGGATGTGGGATCTCAGAGGGGAAAAATTAATATGTATGCAGGAGGTGGGCCCTTACGGAGGAATGACCAGAGGCAAAGTAGAACTTACTTATAAAATATAGGATAACATTCTCTATAGATTGGTAATGGGATCTCACTGAGGACAGACCAATCTGTATGCTGGAGATGAGATCTCACTGAAGAAAACCAATCTGTATGCTGGAGATGAGATCTCACTGAAGAAAACCAATCTGTATGCTGGAGGTACGATCTCAATGAGGAAAGACCAATCTGTGTGCTGGATTTGGGCCCTTACTAGGCAAGGACCAACCTGTGTGCTGGCGGTGGGACCTCATTGAGAAAAAAACAATCTGTGTGCTGTAGGTGGGACCTTACAAGGGAAAGAACAGTCTGTGTGCTGGAGGTGGGATTTCACTGAAGAAAGACCAATCTGTGTGCTGGAGTGGGAGATCACACCAAAGGATTATCAATCTATGTGCTGGAGGTGGGATCAGACTGGGGTAAAAACAAGAACAGACAGATTTGCACATCAGCAAAGTAGAACTTGCTTATTATTAAATACAGGATAAATGTATGATTGATTGTTAATAAACTAATAAAGGAGCTAGTTTATACAACACTCTCAGTGTTCCTGTCTGCACCAGTCATGGACCAACTAGAAGAAATTATCAGAACCTCACTAAGGGGCATATTCATTTAGAATTCACCAAAAATGTATTGCAGCTGAATCTTCCAGGTGATAGTGACTGATTCACCACCATTGAATGTTTTGTAAAAGTCACATTCACAGCTTTATAAGTATATCCCTAACTGTCAGAATTCTTGGGATTCATACTCTAGAGGTGCATTTGTCACTATAGACTAATGATACTCTGTTTACTTTTACAGACCCACACTAGATTTTTCATTACTTTTTTCATACATGACCAAATAGTATTCATGTTTCCTGGTAAATTAGGATATATCAAGTATTTATGATATAGTAGTAGTAAGCAGTATTAAAGGATACCTAAAGGCAAGACTTTATGTTTAGTTTTGGATACAGAGGAGAGGGATAAGAACACGTTGGGGAAGTTCACCCTCTCTATTTGTCCTGTTTGCCATTATCATTGAAAGTGAAAGTAAAAGAAAATCCCACATTTTAGGATGTCCCCAGAAAAGTAATAAAGGGGAAATCTTCCAGTGGGGACACTGGTTCTGGTGACCTTGAGTTCTCCAAGGAATTCCCTTAATTTCCAGAGATTTCCTCTCACTTTCTGTTTGACTATGGGACAGGAAGTCAAGAGAAAACTATGCAATGCAACACAGACGGTAACAAAAAAAAATCTGACAGAGGTTATAACCCTACCTTGCTCTTTCCAAAATGAAAAAAACAAGGTTTTGCCTGTAGTCCAACTTTAAAGTTGCGTTCAAACCAGAAAGTCAGATATTTGCAGATAGCAGCAGAAATGAGGTGAGCAAATCTCATTAAAAAGATACATCTCCCTGTAGGCAGGTGCGGTGCTGAGATATGTCTGCCCACATCCTGAAGTTATTGTACAAATTTATAAATACAACGTGAGCTATTCCCATTCCTAAGCAAGCTTTCAAACAGCATTGACTCCTTACAAACTGCATTATTCCTAGCACCTAGAATATCCTTTGACATCATTTGTTCTAATTTTTATTTCTACTATATATTAACCAAACTCATATATACTCATAAGTGGGATATCTATATGAGAGAAATGTTTGTCCTGCTTCCAAAGAAACTCGCCAATATCCCCATCAGCTGAGGCTCCGTGGAATACTACTCTGTATACTGAAACAAATCTGTGATGAACAAGGGAACTTGGCAAATATTTCTTAGATCTCATAAACTGAATCCAGACATTAAAATATTCTGATTTCCCTATTTTTGGATGGATCCCAATCTATTAGAATTTTTCCTCAGCTGTGTGTATGGTTTAAAATAGTCTTGTCAATTTATTTTTAGAGAGTTGGTCTAAAAGCTTTCTCTAATTCCATTTCAATTTGAATTTCACATTTCTGCACCTTGTTTTATGGATTTTTGCCAAGAATAAAATAAAAAGAAGAAATGCTTTGAACTCTGTCACCTACAGCCTAGACCAGGAGTCTCCAAACTTTTTAAAAGGGCCAGTTTACTGTTCTTCAGACTTTAGAGGGGCTGGACATTGCCCCATCTTTGATATTAGGGGGAGGAATAGTGTCCCCTTTGTCAGTGGGTGGATAATGTCTCATCATTGGTGTCAGTGGGAAAAGTAGTGCCCCATCATTGGTGTCAGTGGGAGGAATAGTGCTCAATTGTTGGTGTCAATAGGAGAAACAGTACCCTATTGTTATTGTCAGTGGGAGGAATATTACCCCAATCATTGAAGTAAATGGGAGGAATAATGATTCATCGTTGGTGTTAGTGGAAGAAGTAGTGCCCCTTCATTGGTGCCACTGGGAGGAAAATTGCCCCATTGTTGCTATCAGTGGGAAGAATAGTACTGAGTTGCTGTTAATCGGATGTCAATGGGATGAACGGTGCCGCATTTTTATTACAAGTGGGAGGAATAGTGCCCCTATCATTGGTGACAGTGGGAGGAATAGTGCCCCCTCATTGGTGTCAGTGGAAGGAATAGTGTCCCATTGTTGGTGTCAGTGGGAGGAATATTGCCCCATCATTGGTGTCAGTGGGAGGAATAGTGCCCCAAGGGTTGGATAAAGCAAATGGCCTCAAAGAAGAAGGAATGGGAGTTTCATATTATTAGCAAATGCAGAAAATCAGATAGGCCTTATCAGTGAGATAAGTTGATGAGCAGGAAGCAACCCCTGCTTGTGTAATGAGCAAATATAGCTGTCCACGTTGTGGGATTGGGGTGATTAAACTCAATAGTTGCGTTTACAGTGAGTTGCGCCAGTCCAAAGCTGTATTTTAGAGCATGGCAGCCCACTTTTATTCAATAAACAAAAGTTCACATGCACATCTTTTTCCCAAGCAGGGGTTTCTTCCACAGAAATATGTGCAAATGAAAATACAGAGCCACTTGACTCACTTGTTGGTAGCACTGCTGCTTCTCTCACCAGTCCCTGTGACTGTGTTGTCCAGCTCTCCTTGAACGCTTGGTTCTCTAGCCTTTAGTTGCAGTGCCCTGCTGCACGGCCCACCTCTGGCCTACGGATTGGGGTTCTCCTGACACACCAATAAGAGCCAAATTGACTCCTGGAACTGAGACCTGCTGTCTCCTGGCTTGGCACCTGTGACCCCTTGATGAGGCCCACTGTCTCTTGGCTTCTGGCTGGGTCACCTCTCACCCTTGGTTGGGACCTTCCATCTCATACACAGGGAGCGGTCTCCAAACTGACCACAGCACTGTGCTTTCCTCAGACCTGAGTATATAATGACCCTGCACACCTGTGCATGCAGACTGGTTGCAGGCATCTGGCAAAACCCGGACACAGGATTGAAAGTTTGATCCAGAATCACAAAATCCAGAGAAAGCCAAAAAGGCAACTTTCTCTGCTCAGAAACAGCAATCTAGAACTTCGCATTAACCCTAAATGTAAATCCTATGTTATATTTTTTCTATATTCTCCCAGTGAAAGAGCCTCCCCCTGTCACAGCGTGTACACGTATAATTACAAATACAAGCTATATATTATTATTTAATATTATACAGGATTTATATAGCGCCAACAGTTTGCTCAGCGCATTACATAATAGCGGGAGACAATACAGTAACGATACAGTTCAAAACAAGAGGGATTTGAGGGCCCTGCTCCTTGGAGCTTACAATCTAGAGGGGAGGGGTTAGTGGTACAAAAGGTAGTAACTGTGGGGGATGAAGTGGTTGAAAGAGTAGAAGATTCCAGTATTAGCTGAGGGCAGGATAGGCTTCTCTGAAGAAACAGGTTTTCAGAGATCACCTAAAAGTGAGCAGAGTAGGCAATAGTCTGATAGATTGGGGTAGAGAGTTCCAGAGGATGGGTGAAGCCCTGGAGAAGTCCTGGAGATGAGAATGGGAGGAGGAGACAAAAGGAGCTAGAGAGTAGGAGGTCTTGCGAAGAGCGGAGAGTACGGTTTGGGTGATATTTGGAGACAAGATTGGTGATGTAATTTGGGGCAGATACAGAATGGTTAGTAAGGTGGATGAGTCTGACAGCAGCATTCATGATAGACTGAAGAGGTAGGCCAATGAGGAGGGAGTTACAATAGTCAAGGCGAGATATAACAAGGGAGTGAATAAGTTGCTTAGTGGTTTCCGAGGTTAGGAACGGTCGTATCTTGGAGATGTTGTGAAGGTAAAGTCTACGAGATTTGGACAGTGATTGGATTTGGGGCTGAAAGGACAGATGGGAGTCTAGGATTACCCCTGTACCCTGGCGTGAGGGGAGCGACTGACGATTGTGTTATTGATCTTGATGGAGAAGTCAGCGCAGAGTTTGAGGAAGTGGAGCGACATCTATGCGATATGTTACTTTGTAGGCTAGTAATGCGAGTGGAGACTGAAGGGGTGAGCTGAGGGGTAGAAAGATAAATTTGTGTGTCATCAGCATAGAGATGGTAATTGAAGCCGTGGGAGCTTATCAATTTTCCAAGGGAGGAGGTGTAGATGGAGAAGATGAAGGGGTCCAAGGACAGAACCTTGAGGGACCCCTACGGAGAGTGGGAGTGAAGATATTAAAACGTTTTTCATAAAAAGAGCTGATCTAGGATGTGGAGCCTCTTTAAATCGGAATAGTGGGCAAAACTTTTTATTTTGTGCTTTTGCATAAAGAGGGAAGTGTTAGAATCTCTGTAGAGTTTTATTCCTCACTGTGACTATTTTCACCAAGACAGAAAGCAAAAGGGAAATCTAACGTGTCATGAAACAGGAATACATAGCAGAGTGTTACTTATATATCTTCTTTTCCGTGTACAAGAAGTGCATTTACTTTCTTTATTGAAAGCACAGTTTGAAAATAAAATAAAAACATTTTTAAAAATTTGCTGTGCACAGGACTTGAGAAAAGTGGAGACAGTCAAGTGCAGAGGAACAACTCATTGCCATGGGCCTCCCGCGTTTGTTTTATTTAAAAGCAGGAGACATTGATCTGGTATATAAACAATGTTTAGACTTTCCAGATCACTTTCTCCTGTGTTTAAAGTATTTAATATACCACTGGATGCACAGTTTTTATTTTTTTAAAGGGCTTATGCACGTGAACGCATTTGCAGATGTATGGACATAGGATAAAATACGCCTGTACTTGCAGCACTCTAAGTAAGGGCTTGTTCTTGCTAGCATTAGAAGTGGATCGTTCTACAGAGGGCGCTTGACAGGTTGTGAAGAGTGCTGCAAGGTGAATGGATAGCGCCTGCAGAGTGCAATGGGGAATATTTTTGCCACAGTCACAAAGCAAAATACAGTACAATACACCTCCATCCTCTGCAGCTCAAGGGGGAGTGGTTTGAGGTGTGGTAAAAATGCAGCCAACCACGTTTTTACTGTCCCCCAACTCCCCTTCCCAAACTGCAAGTGTAACCAAGCACTAATCCTGTCTATAAGAATGGATTACAAAATACGCTGTACATGGATATATGGTATGAAAACCACTATTTGCATCTATAGGTATATGGCATATTTTTATGAATGCGAAACTTGAAAATACACCCATATGTGTGTGCATGTAAACTCAAGCACAGGTGCTTACAAGTGCATAACTGCATACAGCGTAACGTATTTTGTAATTTTATTTTTATGGGCAGAATTTCGCAGCAACTAGGACTCCTGGGTGCCCCAATTACAGACGCATTTTAAGCTGTACAACCATATGCTTGCAAATACATCTGAGTGCATGAGACCTAGATTGCAGCTACACTAAAATGTACCCGAACGCATGTAAATGCACAGTGTGCATTATACTATTTCAAATCATTCCATGTTCCATGTTCAATTCCAATTATATGCATTTACAAAGGTCCTATAACTTCACATAACCACATGCCCGTGAATGAGGCTTTAAAGTGGACCTAGCATTAGGTATACTTTCCCTGCATGCTAAGTAATGATTAAGGTGTAACACATTCATATATTTAGTTCAGTTCTTCCTCTGTCTATGCCCTAATCTATTTTCCTTATCAGATCAGCTCCATCTTCCTTCAGGCATCATCCATGGTCAGGGTGTACTTTCTGGGCTGAGAAGCTTGCTTAGATATTGTCAACCTTGGTGCCTGTGCAGCTCCTGGCTATGTTCACAAGTGTTTGGTGCAGATTAGTTCCTGTTAGGTTCACACTGCTGCGACCTCAAAGTCTTGCAACTTGCTTGCATCTTCCTTTGTGATTTTTGTGATTTAACATTGCAGTCTGCGCCACTCAAGTTGCACTAAAGTCGCAGAAAAATACTGCAAGAACCTTTTTTTTTTTCTCACTGCTTTTTGAGTTGCATTGATTAAACCAGCACCCATTAAAATTAATGTGTTTTGACTTGTCATGCAATTTTATGTGCCGCAAGTTGCATAAGTCACAGCAGTGTGAACCGGGGTGTAGAGCTGTAAAAAACAGTTAGAATGTTGCAGTCTGATCATTGTGGGAGAGACTGGAGAAGTGCTTCATCCTGCCGGTAACAGACCGATCACAGCATCTCAGCATAGGTAACATCATATGACTCTGTACAGTTACTTGACTGGACCTCAGTGGACTGGACCTTGACTGGACCTCAGTGGACTGGACCTTGACTGGACCTCAGTGGACTGGACCTTGACTGGAACTCAGTGGACTAGACCTTGACTGGATCTCAGTGGCTTTTTAATAATAAAAGGTAGAGATTTTTTTTTTTTTAAATTACACTGTTATCGTATATTGTGAAATTAGCAGAATTTATCATGTGGAGTTGTACTGTATAGTTATTGAAAGGTCCACTTTAATATCAGCATATCAGACTTATCTCATCTCCTTGTCAGAAAAAATGCCTGATTAAAACTTTTGACTATACATGGAAATAATAGTTCTTTTTTTATCCTGTTTTTCACACTTTTCATTGGAATTTTGTTAAGTCACAATGTTGTATCAATTATGTTATATAATTCACATAGGTGGTCGGGGGAAGGATAACGGCTGGATCATCACATTTCCTGAAAACACCACGTTCAACGAAGTTCCCGAGGGCCTGCTAAAAACTGTTTTAACTTATCTGACCTCCATTCCAAGGTACAGATTGCAATACTTTAATAAGAGCTTTTAGGTTCAAATAGATCTTTATGTGTTTGGTTATAAGGCCCTTTTAGATTTGAGAGCGAGAAAAGTCAGCCGTCCAAATAATATTAGACTTGTAGAAGTAAATGTTTAGACTGTGCCTCCTGGTGAATTCTGTTAGTGCATGAAAGTGTCACTGAGCTTTAGATAACTGTGTGATATTACAGTAATAACAATACAGTAACATAAATTGCTTTTTTAGTACCTTCATATTAGACATATTTTAGAAAATATAGGAAGGGGAGTGGGGAGCACTAAGGAGACAACTCAATGTATCATCCAGCCACAATCATGGATTCATAAATAGGGAGGATAAGGATAAAAATAAAAATAAAACCATATAGATAAAAATTGCAGACTGATGAGTGTTCAACAATGTCCTATTATATAAATGTCCAACAGTACATGGTGATCTAGGTGAAGGTGACTCTCAAGGTAGAAAGCAGCCGGCTATCAAAGCGAGTTGTGGTTCAGTAGATCCTGGTATAGCAGCTGTGGAGGCTTTGCGGTTGTTTTCATCCCGGCCACACTTGTGGTCTCCAGGGCTCCAGGGGTAGCAGAGAGATGCAGGGAGGCTGACAGCTGATGACATCATGGGAACTGTAAGTATGCGTAAGGTACGCATTCAGAGCATGCGCACTCCTTCCTCAGGCCATGAATCGGCCTTCTTGAGTGGGGTATAAATGGGCAAGAGCTGCAGGTGTACTAAACAGCCCAGTAAGCCTGCACAGTTGCCACAATTCAACCAAAGAATATTAATATACACTCAAAGGGGTCATTCAACTTATTACTAAAATAATTGACATGCTATAGAAATTATGCTTATGTCTACAATACTTACAAGATGTTTTCTTACAAACAGATGTGTTCATATAAAAGACGGTTTCATAAAAAAGACCATAAGGGTCCTGTAAGGAATAAAACAAAGGGGAAGTCAAAATAATGCAAAAGAAGTAAATAATAAAATTCTATGCTCTGAACCCTATACAAAACCAAATGAATGCATAGGGACTCATAGGGATTCCATACTAAGTGGAGAAATGTAATGCATAGAGGATGGTGGGAATGCTAGTGGGGGTACTCGGGATATATTCATTAAAATGGGGCTCTACATTAATGATCATGGTCCTTAAAATAGAATTCCATGCTGAATAAAATGTATGGGAGGTCACTAAAATACTTATAGGGGTACTGAAAATATAATGGTGGTAATAGGACTGAACAATAATGATCATGGTGCTAGGAATGGATGAACATGCCTAATGTAATGCAGGAGGAGAGGGGGAGGGAACAGAATTGTACACGCTGACAGAAAGTACTATATGATAGTATTTAGTTCTAAATCTTCATTCAGGCCCCCCCCCGGGGCCATGGTGTCAAGGGTGTAAATCCAGAAGGTTTCCCTCTCGCAGAGACGCTTAAAGTGCTCCACTTGAGGGATATCCTTGGTGATGGATTCAATTGCTTATACTATGAGATGGACAGAAGATTGGGAGTAGAATTCAGAAAAATGTCTATGGAAACTGAGTTTTCTCTTGCCATCATTAACAGAACATCTGTGTGGTCTGTGTTAAATACACTATGTATACCAGTGGCGTCCCGAGGCAGGTGCGGGGGGTGCAGCCTGCACCTGGTGGCACTGACCGCACGGGGTGACACCGGACCGGAATTGTTGGCAGGATGGATCTGATCCATCCTGCGGGGATCGTCGGCTTTCTTTACAACTTACCTTTTCTTGGAGCGGGTCCGGTGTCACCCCGTATAGGTTGCATGCCGACGATCCCCGCAGGATGGATCGGATCTGCGGACTGTGGAGCATAATGGATCGGACTCCGATCCATTATGCTCAATTTGCAGATTTGAACCATTCTGCGGGGATCGTCGACATACAACCTATACGGGGTGACACCAGACCCGCTCCAAGAAAAGGTAAGTTGTAAAGAAAGCCGACGATCCCCACAGGATGGATCGGATCTGCGGATTGAGCATAATGGATCGGAGTCCAATCCATTATGCTGGGATTGTCGGAGGGGGTGTCACCAAGTGTTACCGCACCGGGTGACACCAACCCTAGGGATGCCTCTGATGTATGCCATATATTTGATCCTTATATTTAAAGTGATTTACAGTTTAGCCATTGTGCTAACGCACCACGAACTGTAGGTACATTTTTTAATCAGAGTGTCCTCAAGACCTACAATGATTTCAAGGGTTCCTTGATGTACAAAGTTTGAGAAAGGCTGCTCTTATGAAAGAAATTAGAATTCTGTGTACAACAATCCTATAGAGGTTCCTGCACTATACATGCTGTACTTACTGTACCTGCATAATCCACTGTATAACTGGAAAGTGCTCAGTCCCCATGTCTTCAGGCCCTATAACAATCACTTGGGCTGCTATGGATATAGTTACACCATTGAGATAAAGAGCGCTGTTTGTAAGATATGTACCTGATAATTGACTTTACTCTTAGCCTATGGTTGTGGAAAATACAAGGATGATGTAGAGCAGCCTTTTTTGACCAGGTTGCCCAGGCCCTCTGTGATGCGTTTAGGTTTCTGCAGGGGTGCCTTGGAAAAATGCCTATAAATTACCCAAAAATTGTCTTTTAGTTACATAAAGTCACAGGTTTTCATTGTGCACCATTACAACCTTTCAGCCACTGGTATACTAACAACCAATGATGTCAGCAGTTGACAAGGAGGACATCAGGTGCCTGCACAGCATCCATGTTTGTCCCTCTCCATCAGCACTGGGGTCACATTAGCTGAGTGAGGGAAAGAAACTGAGAGAGAAGATAAATATTGGAATACTAATCAGTGCCAGTGTGCAAAGGTGTATTTTCTTTGGAATAAGAAATCACCTGTAGCGTTGGATGTCCTAGGTGTGTAAATAATGCTGCATTATGTAAAACTATTAGTTCAATTTTCTTACAATTTTAGAATGGTGTGCCTTGAGTTGGTGCAGAATTTTACTGAAAAAAGGTTGAGAAACACTGATGTAAAGAGTTTAGTGCCTTCTTGCAACCCAGCAGTTCACTACACATTGGATAAGTGATGGGTTCTAGTTGATTGCTGCATTTTGCTACTTTATTGAATGAATCTAAATATATTCTTTTATATCAGGCTGCTTTGAAGTAAATTGTAGGGATGAGTGAAGTTATCATGCCAGACACACTAAATGACTGCCAAGGGAAGTAAATAAAAATCTGTGCATGAGTTGAATGAGTACTTATATCAAAGTGCTTGTTTTAGCTGGTCAGTAAGCACATGTTCTCATATTTTCCATGTCTGATATAGGTTCAATTACTTATTTAGTGCATATTTTCAGAGGTCAGGTCTATTTTTTTAAGACACTAAACTCTGCCTGTGGTGTATCAGAGCTATACAAAAACCTAAGATGAGTTTTTTAGATCGTGAATGCAAAATTGTGCGGCCTGAAAGGTTTTGCTATTGTCTACAGAGCTATTCAGATATGTTGGAAATTCTCTGCAGCCAAGGCAGTTAGTTGGGTGTTTTACATCACAGAGAGGCGAACAAATCTTTAAAGTGGATCTAAACTAAGTGGCTAAAGGCAGTATAAATGTACTTATTTATAAAAAGCAGGTGCCATAGTGTTGTGGTTCAGGGTCAAGGAGACCTTAAGACAGCATGTATAAGGATAACTGGAGTTTTAAATCTAATTGGACTATCTGACCCCCCCCCCCCCATCTTCCATACTTAAATGCTGCAACAGACCTCAGATCAGTGATTGGCCTTCTGCCATGCCAGCTTTTGTGGCTCTTACAGCCCCTCTACTAAGCTGAATGACTGTGTTGTACTGTGCATGTGTGTTTTCTGCCCAGACCCTAATGGAGAACCTGTCTTGCAAACCTTAAAGTAGCTGGCATAGGCTGCAGTGTGGAGAAAGCTGTATGCTGAGGTCTGTTGTGGGTTTTCAGACATGGAGGGTAAGGGAGGAGGGGGGGGGGGGGTTGTTAACCCTATTCATTTTAAAGCCATAGTTGTTCTTTAATTCTGCCACTGCTACAGTGCCTTGAAAAATATTCATACCCCTTGAAAGTTTCTGCATTTTGTCATATTGCAACCAAAAACATAAATGTATTTTATTGGAATTTTATGTGATAGACCAACATAAAGTGGCAAATAATTGTGAAGTGGAAGGAAAATGATAAATGGTTTTCAAAATGTTTTACAAGTAAATACCTGAAAGGTGTGGTGTGCATTTGTAATCAGCCCCCTGAAAACTTTGTAGAACCACCTATCACTGCAATTACAGCTGCAAGTCTTTTTGGGTATGTCTCTACCAGCTTTGCACATCTAGAGAGTGACATTTTTGCCCATTCTTCTTTGCAAAATAGCTCAAGCTCCATCGTTGGTAATAATGTGAGGAATAGTGCCCCATTATTGGTGTTAGTGGGAGGCTCAAGGGCCAGATAAAGGCAAGCAAAGGGCCATATCTGACCCCAGGGTCACAGTTTGGAGTCCACTGGTTTAAATAAAAATAGCCAGATGTAAAATCTCCTAATCATTCGTTGTGGTGGATATGTGTCTGTCAATGACAGGTCTTACCAACCTATACAAGAGATAAAAGTCCTCTGTGGTCAAAGCTTCTCTAGTTTGTTGAACAATAACAGAAACCTTGTTTTTGTCTATAATTTATGTAATCTGGAATAATTAATTTTAGCATTTGTTAATTAGTAATTAACTGTAACAGTTGTCAAACATGTTCTCTTGTATTTTTAGTAAACATGAGAATGATGTAAAATTCATAATCGTATTGGACAGAAGAATGGATACATGGACGTCTGTAAAACTGACTCTCCAGAAATTAGCTGTAAGTCACAAACATAATAATAATTTCATACATTGTTGTCATACGTCACAATGCAATTATCAGAGGTGCAGTATCTAGGAAAGGATTGCTTGGAGGACATTTATACATAATCACAGTTTACTATATTTACACCTTGTCAAGGTAAACTTTAATAAACATTCGATTTTTGTAAAAGGGTATGTACTCTAACAGAGCTGAGAGATGCTACACAAGTATGGTCGGTGAATTGTTTGGGAAAGTTTTAAGGGTGTGCATACCCTTTCTCTTTTTTCCAAAGCATTCATTTGATCAGTATTCCCTTGCAATCTAAATACTCACAAAATGTTCACTGTGATGGACTGATGTAAATGAAGTGCCATTTAAGATATTGATATTTCATGATGCATTTGTTGCACTTTTTTTTTTTTATTTTGTGATCAGTTGTAAGCATTTCATTTTATTTGTTAAATGATTTATGTTGTAATACTAAAACATTCTACAGTGCTTTTTAGATGGTTCATACACATCAGTCCCTGCCCCAGAGGAGTTCACAATCTGAACTCACAGTGTGGGTAAGTTGGGTGTAAGCCAACTACCAGTATGTTTTTAAAGTTTGGGAAGATATCCAATGAAGGAAAATCACACCTATGTGAATGCTGACTATAACGCCACAGACTGTGCTGCCCAACCTGCCCAATTTCTGCTGTCCAACACAAGACAGAAGCTCTGAAAGTGTTGAATATTTATAATGCTCATACCCTCAAAGCCCACCACGCCAATCCACTGTGTAATCACCTTTCCACTTGGTTGCTTTGCTTTGAAATTTGATGCAAGCATGGGTTCTTTAACGGATGGAACTACAACCAAACATGCTATTGATATACATGTATTTACACTGCTATTCCAAAATATATGGAATTCCAATCTTAATATTCTGAGTCACCCGTCTCCTGTGTCACATCCCACCTGTTTTCTTATTGAGCTATGAAAGATTTCTATCCTCTCCTTCTATGTGAACAAATCCATACTTCTGCCTTCAGGGCCACAAACAGGTTAGATTGACCATAGCGCCTAATCAGGAATCATACACATGGACCTATGTGTTCACAGATGCAGCAAGACAATGGGGCTTAGCTGTGTTGTTATGTGTAAATCATTCATCATTGCAGGGAACATAGAGTTAATGTGCACATGACAATGCATGTCAACAGATACTGTGACATACCTATATGCAGTCCCTGTCCTCTGAGATGTGCTGTACTACTAATTGTGCACGTGTGTGCGCGCGTTTACCAACCTGCAGTTATCACGTCAGTGCATCATAACCACTGAAGCAGATCTTTACTAAAATGATAAAATAGTATTAAACCCCCACGGTTTTACTTTAACATATCGAGCATAAAAAAATAAACCTTCCCCAGTGAGCTGTTTGTTAAAATTCTTACCCCGGCTCTTGTACTTTACAACTTTCAAGGCTGCTGACTCCTGGTCTCTCAGTGTTGCTTCCCCCGAATTTCTAGTCTTCACTGTGAAGAGTTAAAGTGGTTCTATAAAGGCAGAAGGTTTTTTTTTTTACCTTAAAGTAGCACTACACTGAATCTGAGCACCAAAAACTAAAAATGCTATTTAACTGATTTTTAATATTTGAAACAAACTCCCCCATCCATTCATGTCTTCATGATTTATTTTGCTGAGAAATCACTTTGAAAAACACCCCCTAGCATTTCTGGCAGTGGCCAAACCTAAGTAAGGGCAGATGATTCTTGTAGCATTTACTTCCTGGAATCCATCTACCCTTAGCTCAGGCATGTAGGCAAGAGGGTGTGCTTAGCTAAGAAAACTCCTCCTCCCCTCCTGAAGACTCTTGGGATGATTGACATAATTTGCCTAGGCATGAAAACTAGGAAGTAACTGAAGAACTGTAAAAAAAATGTAAAACAAATAAATATGATATACTTTCTTATATATTTACTAATGCTAGTAGCATAAGGATTAAAAATAGTCAATGTTGATTGAAAGAGTGAAGATCCAATTTATTGCATTTTCTGCATTAAGGTACAAAAAAAAACTTTCTAAATGCAGCCCTACCCCACCCCACCCTTGATCCAGCACTATGCATAAGAGCAGTGGCTCTCTCCACTCAGTCTCTCTTCACTGTACAGAGAGGCAGCAGCGGGAATCAATGGCTTCTTCTGCAGTTGATCACAGCCAGTGAGGGAAGAGGGGGTGGGGAGGCGGAGCCAAGTCATGCTGTGTGCTTCTAAGGACACACGGGGCTTGCCTAGGGATCAAGCATGCATGCGTGCCCTCAAAGGATCAGGGCTTCTTTATGCCCATTGCACAGAGCAGGTAAGTATGACATATTTGTTACCATTTTTTTTGTTTTGTTTATACTTTTGGTTTACAATTGCTTTAACAATAGAGCAGTCTGGGGTCAGTCTGGAAGTATGGAGAAGAGAGAAGGAGGGAGTATGGGAGTGCTGGGCCATCCTAGGTTATGGGGCTGTGTATATTTAAAATTTTGTCACATTTTCAGTCAGATTTGAGAAAACCTAGCTATATGTTTGTTGTATGTCTTCACTCATACAGTAAAACTAAACAATGTTTTTTTTAATATTTATTAACTTTTTAGATGTTTCTTGTGAGAAGGTGTCATGGCTGACTGCAAGCATTTCTCAACAAGTTCAATGTGCTCAGTCCCAATAGAAAGACTTATGTGTAGTGTACACACTAAAAGTTTATTGTGAGCTATTGTGTTCTGACAGGGGGACCGCCATTGGCTGTGAGCGCTGATCGGAAGCCGGTTGGCTGCTAGTTGTCCAGTATGCCCATTCAACGGAAGCTGGGCCTTAGGCCAGCTTCTTTTTGACAGACTACTGTACACACTGGCCGAATGTTGGCCGGTTTCTGTTGAATTGGCCAATACCAGCCAATATTTGGCCATTGTGTACCAGCCTTTAGGAAAAGGGTGGGTATCCTCTCATTAACATACAGCAGAGCATGTAAACATTTAACCCTTTGTTAGGACAGATGGTGTTCAAATATAGTTTACAACTGGTAATGAGATCTGCTAGCACAGGCTTACTGGGATAGGTAAATAAATAATAATTAAAGGGCTGAAATGTCTTTTTAGGAAAAAAAGCTTTCCTCTAATCATCATCCCCACTGAAGGGTAGGATGATCAGACTGGCTGAACAGAGATCCCATGATATGCTTCTGAACGCCATATGTATGTAAACACGCATAAATGTGTGTACATATACCACATAGACTTTTTTTCTACCAACTTCTGGCAGCATATATTCATATGCCCATGTGAATGTAGCCTAACAGTGATCATAGACAACCAGAGCTGTCCTGAGACTGATGGGATGTGATGACAGCGTCTGCTTGACCTAAACTGTGCAGTGTCATCACTGTGATCTTTCATCTCAATACGGTCAATGGATGGATTGTAGTGACAGGTGTATTGCGTTTTGAATGATTTTTCACAAAGATTTTTCTACTTCTCAGAAAATGTATGTAGAAACAAAGAGCTTGTCATTGGTTTCTAGTTCAACCCTCGCGCAGCCTAATCGTCACAAAATTTGTTTTATTGGGCAGTATATGGCCATACTTATACTTCTACAGTCTCATAATATATGTCTTCTATAATCAATGATTTTATGAATACTTTTCTAAAACGTGTTTCCTAATGTTATTTTATTTACTATAAATTAGTAATTTAATATAATATTCTTCATGCACTGTATAGCTATCCCCCAGTGAATGACAGCTGGCAGAGCGAAGGTTAATTTCCTTGTCACATGCAGTCTTGGAAGAGCCAGGTGTGCATGTCTGGGCTGTGTGCGCAGAAGATGCTGCTGTGAGCCAGTGAACGCGTGTCTGCCGGAGATTACCATTAACATTGGCGAATCAATGCAGGGCTCGATGTGTCCGTAGTTTGCTAGTACTGTAGCTGCTGCTTTTTCGCAGTGCTGTGGTAATGGAAACGGCTGCAGCAGCACTGCTTCAGCTCACTAGCCACTTGGCAGTTTTTAAACACCAGCATCCAGATCGTATGTCACCCATGAAACCCTGACAATTACAAGAGGAAGATTATTACTGCTGCTTAAACAAGCCATGGCAGAAGGAAATCCCCCACGAGGAATGATGAGATTCCGAAGGAATGCGGTAAGGGTTCTCTCTGCCTGCAATCTCTAGAGCACATCCCAAGTTCAAATCCTTCCATACTGCAGCAGGGAGCATGTACAGAGCTC
Organism: Staurois parvus; assembly: GCF_062004578.1. Classification (NCBI taxonomy): domain Eukaryota; kingdom Metazoa; phylum Chordata; class Amphibia; order Anura; family Ranidae; genus Staurois; species Staurois parvus. Next base: position 16,880,875 of record NW_028318157.1, read on the forward strand.
TAGCACAAACTGCTGATGGACCGGACACATACATAATGCAGATTATACTCTGCAAATAGGAAGCCAAGTTTGTTCTGCCAGTAAAGATTCACATCACTTCCACACGCTCATTGCAGACCAGAGCTGCGTCTACTTGTGCCAGTGATGCTCATGTCTGTCCTTCTGGGCTGCTCCACATCTATTTATATTTGGCCTATTTTTTAGATCAAGGCTTTAAAATCCTGCCTCCAGTTATTGTTATGTATAGCTCATGAATGAATTGCATGATATAAATTTCCATCACTTCTGTTTGCAAAAGTTAACACACTATACTAGATGATTGTGTCAAGAAGTTTACCCAGCGGTCGTTCCTATAAAGTTTGTTATTATATAGGGTCATACAAGGACAAATCATTTAGGAATTGTGGATGAAAGTGGAGCAAGAAGCTTACTCTCTAGTATACTCGGTATAGAACTGTTCACAAACAGACATGTTTCTAAAGATTTGGTATTCTTGCAGTATATACAGTACATAATTGCATTAGCCATTTCTGTAAAGGCAAAATAGGTATTCAAATGTTGTTTCCTGTAGAAGGCCAATTAGTTTGCAGCCCGGTATCTGATACCCTTGAAAAATGTGTCTTGTGTCCATACTTTCTACTACTAGTTTTATACTGATTGACAGCACAGTGAATAGTGTAAAAAGATTGAATTGCAATCATACAGCTGAGGTTTCTATTTGGTTCAGACCTCTGCACACAGACATAGGAATAGAATTCTCCAAGTTTCCTGCCCTCTTTAGACCAGGAGTTGTAGTTCAATAAAAATATTCTGGAGTTCTTCTTTAATGGACTTTAGAGGTAATTTAGATAGTAAAAAAAAAAGTCTAACATTTCTCACATTTTTCGGTTGTCTCTAGAACAGGAATAGAGGGGAAACATAGTTCTGGTGACTCTGGTTTTGGGTATGGAAGGGTGAAGTGAAGGGACATCTCCCTAGTGGGATACCAATGGCAAAATAATCCCCCTTACTCAAAATTAAAAAAAAAAAGTTTGCCTTTAGCTCAAATTTAAATGAGAAGTATGGCCAAAGTATGTTTGCATGTGGTCACAGGAATGCACATACTTGTGCTCTCTTCTGACTCAGAATTAGCCCACTGCAGGCTAAAGTCCACTGTTGACTGATGTACTTGGACAATAATGTTGGGATCAACACAGATGCCTGACTGGCAGCTGGCTCAACCACTCAGCATGCTGTGAGTCTGAATCAGCTTTTCCCGCCTCTTCAACAGCCTGGCACTCCAGTGAGTGCTGGAGGGGCAGAGCAGAGAGCTGGAGACAGCAGTAGATATATATGAAAGAGAAAAAGTCCTACATATATTAAGGTTCAAAAAAGCATATACGCCGCTTTTCTGGTGGTATGGCCCTTAAAAAAAAGCCTGCGCAAGATCTAAAAAACCCTGCTGTCAGTTTCAGTAGCTTTACCGAAACACTCATCTGATTCAGATTCTTAAAGTGGAACTGAAGTCCTGCAGTAAAAAACTGCAAGCTGGCAGCTGTAAGTACTGGGACTTAGTTCCACTTTCACAAAGTTGAAAAGCTAGCAAATTTAAAAACAATTATCTCCAGTTTGTGGTCATGAACCTGGAAGTAATTAAGACCAACTGTAAGTTGCCATGCAGAAACAGGCAGGTGTAGCAGGGCGGTATGGTTGCTGTTGCTACCTCCTCCCATCCCTACCTGTCACTGGTTGATAAGGATGCTGCCAGCTTTATGGTCGAAAGCCTCCCAGGATAGCATAGTCTTGCTTCTTTTCATACTCCTTAAAATAGATTGTCCCTTAGCTGCCTGACACAATGTTTGTATGTTTGTAATAAGAGAAGTTCTTACAACCCCTTAAGATAGTGGTGGTGAACTTTCATGATCTACTGGGCCTCAAGTGCAGTCTCTGAAATCGCCAAAGGGCCACGCATAATATTCAGTGAAAGTAATGTTACAGAAATCTGTCAAAGAATGCAGACATGCTACAAGAGGTGGTCAGAGACTGTAGACCAGGGGTGTCAAACTCAATTTCATGGTGGGCCGCATCAGCATTATTGTTGCCCTCAAAGGGCTGGTTGTATCTGTAAGACTAGATGTCCAGAGCACCCCCCCCATTTCCAAGGTCAAGAGTTCCCCACCCTCCCTTACATCACAGTGCACTCTTATTACCTTGTGCTGCTGCCAGGAAGAAGCTGGAGGAGGAGCTGGGAAACAGAAAGTGCAGGGTCTGGAGGAGGACCAAAGGAGGGCTGGAGTGAACTGCTGAAGTCTGCAGGGGAGGTGGAGACAATGGGTGCTGCGGCTGCACAGGATGTGAAGGATTTGTAGGAGGAGTTCTGTCCTCTCTGCTGCCAATTGCTGAGACCAAGGGTGGGGGGGTGGCAGAAATGAGCCTCACTGTGGCTGCATGGAGAAGAGCAGGATCTGGCAGAGGAGATCTGTCCTCCTCTCTTCTGTTGACTGCTGAGACAAGGTGGAGACGACTGCCACAGCTGCAGGAGAGCTGAGGGCCACATGAAATGGCTTGGAGGGCCGGATTTGGCCCTCTGGCTTTGTGTTTGACAACTGTGCTGTAGACATTTGTCAGGAGAAAGTCAGACACTGCAAACAGGCTATAGGAGTAGTTGACACATTACATGAAACTACAGGAGATCATTACTAATAGAGACCCTTAACAATTATCCTGCATTCCCCTTAAAATTTACTTGTGCCACATTTGACGTTCCTCTCAACAAGATCCACGTGTTAAACACAAGGCCCATGGCCTGAATCTAGCCCACCAGTCCATTTCATGTGGCCCTCGCACCTCTCCTGCAGTTGGCAGCAGAGAGGACAGAACACCTTCTACAGATCCTGCACCACTCTATGCTGCAGCAGTACCCCCTTATGTCCACCTCCCCTGGTCTCAATATTCAGCAAACTCTGACAGCTGACTCCAGCCCTCCTCTGGTCCTCCTCCAGACTCTTCACTTTCTGCTTTCCCAGCTTTGCCCCAGCTTCTTCCATGCAGCAACACAAGGTAAGGGAGGTGCACTGTGATGTAAGGGAGGGTGGGGGACTCGTGACATCTCATGTAACTGGGGGTGAAGGCGGGTCTCTGGACATCTAGCATTACAGGTACAACTGGCCCTTTGAGGGCAACCATAATGCTGATGTGGCCTGCAATAAAATTGAGTTTGACACCCCTGCATTATAACATAAAAAAGAGAAAGGGAATGGACAGTAGATAAAAATGTAAGATGGTATAAAAGAAATAATCCAAACCATTTAACTAGTATCACCCAGCCTAAAGAATTATGTTTACTGGCTAGAGTAAGCACCTGAGTACAGAAAGCAATGGCTATTATCTGCAGGGTACCCAAGGACCACACAATAAGTGCCAAAGGGCACCAGGGCTTTGCTTTAAAACCTGCCAGAGGTTCTGCCCTAATAAGTAGGCCCTTAAAATATGCTTTACATGAGTAAAAATACAGATGTTTTTGTTATCTAATAACCCAAGGTATTGAAATATACTACTGGGATGTATGTGGCAATAGATACACCCGAAGACCTTTGTGCACATACCCTTATAAATAAAGTATTGTTGTGTAAATTCTTTTATATATCAGTTTAGCGCAACCTACAAATTTAGGTAACGCTGATATGTGGAAGACTGAAAGCTGGGGAGTTAATCTGCTCTACCTTCAATTTACTACTAACTGCTTCTTCTTAAGGCTCATTTCCAGTTTTGTACAATCATGGAAATGGGCCCTTAGGGGGAACTGGTCTGAATTGGACCAAATCGTGGCATTAGATGTTTGTGAAAATGGCCTAATATCTCCAACCCACTTGCAATTTACTTGCAATTTAAGTTGGGACTCTGTGTAAAAGCTACATAAAAACAGAGTTCAATGATTTCCATATTTCATAAACCCATATTTTATTCACAATAAAAAATAGGAAACATATCTAATGTTTAAACTGAGAAAATATACAATTTTAAGGGAAAAAAAGGTATTTTTGAAATTGGTGGCAGTAATACAGGCCATAGATGGGTTGTTTATTGGCCGAATTTTCATCCGACCGAAAAATCGGCCGATATTCACACCATTAGTGGGGCAATGCCGTTGGCCGTTTTTCGCGGATTGTCTCGTTTTTATCGGTCATGCTGGAAAATCTACGAAAAACAGACGTTTTTCGTAAGCATTGGTGGCAGCATCCATGGCAGCAACAAACTATTTTTCATTTATCGGCTGACAATTCGGCAGACAAATGGCCCGTCTATGGCCAGCCTGACACGTCTCAAAAAAGTTGAGACAGAGCAACAAAAACCTGAAAAAGTAAGTGGTACTAACAAAGAAGAGCTGGAAGAACATTTTGCAGCTAATTAAGTTAATTGGAAACTGGGCATTAAAAAAGCATCTTAGAAAAAAAAGTTGTTTTTTTTTCCTCTTTTGTTTGTATTGTCGAATAATGTGATAACTGACTTTTGCAATATTGAGATTATGAAACAAATAAAAAATTAAAAAAGAAAAAAAAAAGCATCTTAGAGAGTCAGTGCCGGTTCACACTGATGCGGTGCCAATCGGATGCAATCTGATCGAATCACAGTGTGATTTCTGCTGTGACAGGTGTGAATGCGATTTCTGAGGTGACTGGGCATAGCAGGAGATGAAATTCGCACCACTCCCACACTAAACTTGCACAGGACCCGTTTTTTGATTGGATCAAATTCACACAGGGCATATATGTGAACGGACTGCATTAGAAATAATGTTTTTGTAGATGACATGCAAATCTATACTTTTTGGATCGAATCTGATCCGCATAGAATTCGCATCAGTGTGAGTGTTTCAGAAGTAAAGATGAGCAGAGGTTCACCAATCTGCTAAAAATTGTCCAGCAATTGCAGAATAATGTTCCTCAACATAAAAGTGCAAAGACTTTAAATATATCTTCATCTACAGTATATAATATCATCAAAAGATTCAGTGAATCTGGAAAAATCTCTGTGTGCAATGGAAAAGGCCGAAACGTATTATATGCCCGTGATCTTCGGGCCCTCAAATGGCACTGCATTAAAAACAGGCATGATTCTGTGATGGACTTCACTGCATGTGCTCAGGAATACTTCCAAAAATCAATGTCTGTGAACACAGTTCACTGTGCCATCCAAAAATGCAAGTTAAAGCTCTATCATGCAAAGAAGAGGCCATATCTGAACATGATCCAGAAATGCCACCATCTTCTTTGGACCAAAACTCATTTAAAATGTTGTAAAGTGGAAAAATGTTCTGTTGTCAGACAAATCAAAATTTGACATTATTTTTGGAAACATGGGTGCAGCGTCCTCTGGACTAAAGAGGAGCGGGACCTTCCTGCTTGTTATCAGTGCTCAGTTCAAAAGCCTCCATCTCTGATGGTATGGGAGTGCATTATTGCATATGGAATGGGCAGCTGGCATATCTGAAAAGCATATACCTGGAAAGCATCATATGACAAAGAAGACCCAGGACTGTTGAACAGTTAGAATCCTATGTCAGTCAAGAATAGGACAAAATAGAAAATGGTCTTCTCAGTTGTCAAATGTTTTCAGTGTTGTTAAAAGAAGAGGGGATGCTATACCATGTAAACCTGGCCCTGTCCAAACTTTTTTGAGATGTGTTGCTGCTTCAATTTGTGAATAATATATGGAATGGAATTGGATTTGTAATTTTCAGTAAAGAATAGATCCTTGTTTTTACACCAAGCATAGACAGTATGCCTTTTTTGCACTGAACTGGTATTTCTAGAGAATGTGACCCAATGCCTAAACTCACCAGCGTTTCTGAGTAGAGGAGGAAATCTTGGGGGACGGGGCCCCTGGAGACAGGTAAGGTGCTCCCCCTAGCCAGGAACCCAAATAGAGTTGTAAAAGGAAAGCACCAATAAAAACCCCAAAGAAGAAACAGTATTTCTCCCCCGAGGCCACAAATTAATGTAAAAAAAAACATTAAGATTATCTTTCATGTCACATACCACAAATCTTCATCTTAAAAAAAGTGGAAGGCAAGCTGTATTTTCCCACATTCATTACAGCAATGCTAAAATTTTCACTGGACTTTCCTGGATTTGATTCAGACCTTTGCATGCACACTAATTTATCCTAAATCTCATGTGTTACCACAATGTGCCCTATACAAGACTTGCCATTCATTCTTAATTGCACCCCAGCCACACATGCAGTAAAATCAGACATCTCTGCCCTTTAGCTCACCATCATGCATAGATGTGAATGTACTGTTGTCATTTAGCGCTCACTCAAAATGAATGGGCTGCCACAACATTCATCAACACAAGACAAAAACATTTAAAGCAGAACTCCAAGACTTTTTAAAAAAAAAACCCTTGCAGTGCTCCCTCTCCCCGCACTGCAAGGGTTAACTGCTCCTTAAGTCTAGGGATAGAGGTATACACTCACCGGCCACTTTATTAGGTACACCTTGCTAGTGTCAAGAAAATATCCCCCACACCATTATACCATCACCACCATTGATATAAGGCAGGATGGATCCATGCTTTCATGTTGTTTACGCCAAATTCTGACCCTTCCATCTGAATGTTGCAGCAACTAGTCTACCCATTCTCCTCTGACCTCTGAAATCATCAAGGCATTTTCATTCATTCAACTGCCACTCACTGGATATTTTCTTTGTTTCTGACCATTCTCTGTAAACCCTAGAGATGGTTGTGCGTGAAAATCCCAGTAGATCAGCAGTTTTTGAAATACTCAGACCAGACCATCTGGCACCAACAAGCATGCCATGTTCAAGGTCACTTAAATTCCCTTTCTTCCCCTTTCTGATGTTTGGTTTGAACTTCAGCAAGTCATCTTCACCACGTGTACATTCCTAAATGCATTGAGCTGCTCCCATGTGATTGGCTGATTAGCAATTTCTGTTACCAAGCAATTGAACAGGTGTACCTATTTTATTTTTTATTTATTTTAGGTACTTATATAGCGCCGTCAATTTACGCAGTGCTTTACATATATATTGTACATTCACATCAGTCCATAACCTCAAGAGCAGTAACTAGACCCAACACTGATTTCATTCTATGGTTACCAACATCCCAAAAGTTGTATACCCAAAGGTGTGTTCCCCAACAGTTTGAACTGGGACTTAAAGGGCAACCCAAAACAGACAATAGATAATAAAGTAGATCATTTATTCCAAAGATGTGAAAAGACATCATAATTTAACATATAACATACATGTTAAGAACCTACATACAGCATAGTAAATAAACTGTATATATAACTTGCTAAGAGCTGAGACGTAGTGTTGCGCCTTCTCCTACAACTCAGAAGGCAGTGAAAGATGAATAAACTTCAGCAGAAATCCTGACGCGTTTCAGAACAAAAGTCTTTCCTCTGGGGTAAACTGAAGAGAAAGATGGCCGGAAAGGTATTCTACATAATGTAGTGAATATGAATCAGAATTCACAGTAGCATAGCAATAAAAGTACAGTCAAGAACATATAAACATTTACAACTTGCATACCATCTGGTTTTCTTCTGGAATAACATAGTTGTGCAGAGAGAGACATGACGCAATCTTATTCTGATATTTTCACCGGTGGCACCCTGGTGCACCTAGGGCTGCATGGTGAAAGGGGATTCACAAGGAGGAGGGGAGGAGAATAACCAATTCCTAAGGGAAGCGATCCTCTCACACAGGGATCACCTGGAAAGACAGCAGACTATGGAATGTGGATGTCAAAGTTCAAACACAAGCCTATAGAAAATACAATATAATGCCATTACTTTGCTGTCAGTCCTATAGTGGCAGCAAAAAAGGGGAAAATTGTTAGTCAATACCCACACTGTCACAATAAATGTATAGAGTTGGTCTGCTAAAGTCCAGAGGCCTATGATATGACTATAGGAAGACATATTATTATTACATTTATTACAGATACTTATATAGCGCCGTCAATTTATGCAGCGCTTTACATATATATTGTACATTCAACTCAGTCCCTAACCCTCAAGGGGCGTACATTCTATGGTCCCTAACTTACATTCAAACATACACATACTAGGGCCAGTTTAGACAGGATCCAATTAACCTACCAGCATGTCTTTGGCACGTGGGAGGAAACCGGAGTACCCAGAGGAAACCTACGCAGGCACAGGGAGAACATGCAAACTCCAGGCAGGAGGTGCCGTGGCTGGGATTCGTACGAACAACCCTAGTACTGCCAGGCGGAAGTGCTAACCATTTAGCCACTGTGCTGCCCATATGTATATACATATGTATCACAATACTGTATATGTGCCATAATATCCTGGAACTGTCTCCAATACTCCTTGAGCAGACCTTCAAGGTCCTCACGGGGGGCTATTAAGAATATTAAATGGGATTCCTGTTCTGTGATAGATATATATATACTTGCAGTAAAGATACTTGTAGGATACCAGTCTCTGCTACTGGTATCCTACAAGTAGGTATAGGGCCCTCCTAGTCCAATGTAGTGAGCCCTGAGTAAACTCCAAAAAATTTTAATAGTATCCTTAACCACATATAGTAAGCTTAAAGCATTTGTTTTCATGAATATTGCCAAAACAAGAGCCTACAATTGCATGGTTTTCTTTGGTGATAATTGCGAAAGGTTCAATGGCATTAACAAATAGGAGGGGTGACAAAGGGCATCCCTGACTAGTTCCTCTATGGAATCTGAAACTTTCAGAAAGTGATCCCCCTTCTTATAACTGGCCATGGGAAGGAAATATAGTAATTGCACCCAGACGATAAATGTTTCACCAAAGCCACAACCCTTCAACACTTTCTACAGATAAGGCTATTCAATGTTGTTGAATGCCTTGGGGGCATCTAGCTACAGTAGTACCTAACTTCCCAAGTAATTAGCAGGGGTCTGAATGTTTATAGACAGCCTGATCAGTATGTATTAGATGGGTAATAACTCCTATTAAGTGGTTAGCCAACACCTTTTCCAGAATCTTAATACCACCGCACAGAATAATGGACTGTTTCCTGTTCTTTTGGGGTCTCCTCAACTTAGAGGTTCTGGCTGTAGTTGCTATGTCAGTTTTACCTCTGGAGTTGTGCACCACTCTGACCACTACCCTCTCCCTCTGATAAATCCTCTTCCATGTATAGTCATCATGGGTACCTAGTACTTATTAATGTAATCTCTCTCCTTCTCCAGAGGGACCCCCCGACCTGCCTGGTTAACTGTGCCCAACATTGGCTGTCCTCTGCCTTATTAGGTTTTTAAATCCTGAGTTGCACCCCTGCACACCTTGTACTTCTCAAAGCTTGGGCTCAGTTAACTATCCTAGAGTCTTTTCTTGGCTTTCTTGTGAGAAAACCTTCTGTGAAGAAAGCCGTCACTGTGAGCATGGATGGACAACTTCTTGAGGGGCTATACACCTGCAAATCCATAAGGCTCAGGTTTTGGCATTGGAAATTGCACCTCACTTGTGGTCAACATTAACCAGCATAACTCCATCATCAGTTGCTTGACAAGGACTTTTTTCTCCATCTTCAAGGGGTTCAGTCATCATCATCATTGTGACTTCATTGTAGCTGGTTCCTTCTACATTATGAGATCCCTTTCTCGTCAAAATTCTTGGTTCATACACCACTGGACATTATCTAGGTACTTCAGCTTCTTTACCATCAAGGAGGGACAGGAATCCTTCCTGCATCAGGAAAGGTTTCTGGCTGTTTCTGGCTGTGGATGGTATTGTGTATCTTACCTATGCTAATCCCCATAATGGCGTCACATAGCTGGTAGAGGCCAAGCCCCTTCTGTCAAATACCCCTTGGAGTTGGTAACAGTGTGAAGCAGTATGAGGAGTGACACAAGCACCTGTGGTGGGTCCAGACACAGCGGATGATCTGAAGATAGTCTGGATTCTGCTGGGATGCTGTGGATTCTCATGTGCAAAATGCTAGTACGCAGGTGGAGCATAGGAACCTGCAGGTGCAGAAAGTAAGCTAAAGTCAAGATAAGCCAGAGTTTGAACAGCTTACCAGATGGGAAGGCAGGGCAGTGTCAGTATCAGACAGGTATTAAATCAGCAGACAGAAGATGAGGTCAGGACACAAGCCAAAGTCATCAATGAAAGATCTGGATGCAGCAGAGTCAGGAGACAAACCAGGTCAAACACAAGGTAGCAGAACGCAGATCAGGCCATGAGTTAAAGGAGCTGAGAACAACTCAGTAACTTCTCCTCAGAGTTCTGTGCTTTAAATAGGCTACTTATTGCCAAAACCAGTGTCACACATACACACGCACTCCTGATGCAGGTATCCACTACAAGGAACAGGGATTACCTTCATTGGATCAGGGGAATGGTTTATGGTTAGGTTCAGACTTTCATCTCATGAAAACCTTACCCCTTCATTCATGCTGCCTTTGTAGAATCAAATGCTTAGATCTCTTCTGGATTTTGGAGTAAGTTTCACATCCTTCACAGGTTGTGGTAACTAGTCGATGAAGTTGAACTGCTTTTGGATATCCCAACAGTATATGACTTCTTTGTCCCTTGATAAACAAAAAAAGTAGGATTTTTGTACTCACTGTAAAATCCTTTTGAAGGCCACAGGTCCCAGCCCTCTGTGTTTATAGTCATACTCCTAGCACTGATTTGTACAGATTCTATGTTTGTCAGTACTGAATGCTCCTGTAGGTGGCAATATAACCCAACAGAATATGGCCTTCTGTGTCCCTCGGTGGACTCAAGAACATAAATTTACAGTAAATACAAAAATCCTATTTTACAAAGATTCAGCAGTGTAGGTACTACTGGTTTTCAGTTATTGCAGAAGTCCCTATAAGTAGAGCTAGGGATCTAATCATGAAATGGCTGCTGCATGCATTTATGAAGATTGAACACATGTTGGTTTCCATTGGCTGAGGAATATATTCACTCAAAGCTGAAACATTGGTTATGGCTGGGTGTTTAGAGCTTGAATCTCCCTTTAGTTTATTTAAGGGCAAATGGTCATACTTTGGAGTGTTGGAGAAAACAGGAGTACCCAGAGGAAACCCACACAGGCACAGGGAGTACATGCAAAGACAGGCTGTTAGGTTAATTGGATCCAGTTTAAATTGGCCCTAGTATGTGTATTTATGATAGTGAGTTAAGGACCTTAGATTGTACACTTCTTGAGGGTTAGGGACTAATGTGAATGTACAATATATATATACGTAAAACGCTGCGTAAATTGATGAAACTATATATATAACTGTAACAAATAAATATATAATAGCCAGTAGGAAGGTGAAGGGTTTTCTTTGGACGCTTGGGTTTTTTTTCACAGTCTAAAGACTATGGCAGAGGACAGCAGTGAATGTGGGTTATTGTGGAGATGCTGAAAGTAATGTTATGAATTAAAAAGTGATACTAAAGTCAAATGTAACTGCTCTGTGCAGTGGTTTTCTTCTTGGGTCCCCCGCCAGCGCTCCTGGCCCTCCCTCCTGTCGGGTGCCCCAATAGCAAGTAACCTGCTTAGGGGGCACCCAAGCAGGCGTGCTTCTGAGCCATGGCTCTGCGTGTCCATGCACACACAGAGCCATGGCTCAGCCCTGCCCCCTCCCTCTCCTGATTGGCTCACTGCCTTTGATTGACAGTCAGTGGCTCCTACTGCTGCCTTAGCCAATTAGGAGTGAGAGTCCCTGGAGAACCAAGGCTCTAGTGGACATCGCTGGATCAGGATGGGCCTCAGGTAAGTGTTAGGGGGTCTAGGGGTGGGCTGCTACACACAGAATGTTTTTTAGAATGCATGAAGGCAAAAAACCTTATGTCTTTACAACCACTTTAAAGGCTGTCCTAAAGTTCCATGGAACATGTTTCTGATTTCTTAGGCTAGGCTGCAATTACTGCTTTTTCTATGTGATTTTGAATGAACATTGCTTATAGATGTATAATATCAGAAAAACAGGCATTAGAAACATACGTGCACAAAATGGGCAGATGTAGACCTATACACAGACCTATACCCACACATATATTTGCTGGCTTATAACATTTCCGATAACACGCATGCCTTTGTATGCAAAAGAAGATCTCAAGCTAATTTTCAGTGTGTCTAATTGGAAATAATTGTGGTCATATGTGAGTTAGTATTATTGAGTATGACCCAACTCTATATAGACTAAAAGATAACATTTTAAAATAGAATATGTTTGAATCAAATCTGGAATAAGCACTGATATAAGGAAATTTAGAGTGTCTTGCATTTCCCACTGAAGATTGGAAAAATCCAGACGCTGGCAAATGTTGGCCAATCACGTTTGGAGAAAAAGCCGTACATATAAAAAATAGTTGTATGTACAATGTCTCCATTTTCCTTCCCAAGGTTTGAAAAAATATGATTAGAATCGATTTGCTACAGGCCTGTGTGGAAATGACCTAAGGCTGGATGCAATTTTTGCTAGTGATTGATTTTAAGCATTGTGCTATCATTAGTGATTAATCACTACTACATGCTACACTTCATTGTTTCCCACTAGCAGGTATTCATGTGGTGATCATCAAAGATGATTACTCTATCAAAAATCACCCGTGTGTGTGTGTATACTCACATATTATTTCTCTATTCAAATTGGCACGCAGAAAGAATATATTTACCTTCAATTTGATGTTCGACTGTATATATATGTATATATAAAAACAATATTACCAATGGTCGAAGTAATGATCTTTTAATATTATTGTCTTGCCAGCTTTTCTAGTCTCAATGAATTTTTAATGAATCCTTTATTTAGTCAAGACAATCAGGTTCACTGAATTTGCGATAATTATTCAAACTGCCTTTCTAAATGTTATCACTTTCTGTGAACTCTTCTGTGAGCTTTTGCATATTATATTTGTATATAATTTTTCTCTTTTTAGCATTCATTTCCTGGAAACCTTCATCTAGTTTTGGTCTTAAGGCCATCAGGATTTTTCCAGCGCACCTTCACTGACATTGGATTCCGGTTCAGTCAAGAGGACTTCATTCTCAAGCTCCCGGTAGAGTATTTTTGATATTTTCTTTGCTTGCCAAAAGTTTTGTGTTAGTCTAAAAGGGCACTTTCTACAAAGCCTAGAAAAACCTAATACAGTTTTTGCAAGTACGTTTAAGAGTTTACCCTGGAACAGCGGCGAGACTGAAATCTTCTATAAATAGGATTGGCTATAGATACTCATTATTTGTCCTTGTACCTGTGCCAGCCTATATATTGTATGTGAACCTTCTACTCTCTTTTTGTAGGTGGTTATGCTTAGTTCTGCATCGGACTTGTTAAAGTACATCGATGAAAAGCAGCTGACACCAGAATTCGGGGGCACACTTGAATACCGACATAGGGATTGGGTTGTCTTTCGAACGGTATGTTTCCATAAATTGACTACAAAACTAACAGTTATAATTATGTTATACTATAGGAAATCAGGCAGGTAAAAATGTACTTTTTCAATAGTATTTATTAGGTTTTCCATAAAAAAGTGTTTTACAAAACCGATACAGATACCTGAAAAAGTGCCCAAAAGTGGAACAGGAGACATTTTCTGGAAGATATTCTGCATAACATATCCTGAATCACATTCTGATAAGAACTTGAACAAAAGTCAGTACAAATACAAGAGAGGTATTGCACTGTGAAGGGAAGTGTCACTACCGAAACCTATCATCATGGTACCAACCACTGCTAGAGTGGCAATATGCTCATACATGACCAAAAAAAGAATTTGCATGTATCTCCTCCAGATGACAAGTAAAATTAAGCTCAGTACAAAGGTCTCTTAACCCATTCACGCCTATGGGTATAACAAATGTTAATGCCTAAGTACAAATTTACAATTTTGACATGTGTTCGTAAAACCGTACATATCATCACAACTACTTTTTGCATCCAGGCTTGTTTTTTTCAAGACAAATTGGGCGTTCATTTGTTGGTAAATGTTACTGGATATCTCCTAATTTTTTTTTTTCTAATCAAAGAAAAACTGTCCCAAAATAGTATTACAAAATCATTTTTTTAATGTAGCTGTATATTTCTTGCAACTACCATAAACTACTACCAAAGAATAAGCCAAAATAAATTCTCGTGCTTCTGATTATCACAGTGATACCACATGTTAGCTGTTTGTACCCGTAGTACAGCCCAGAAACAATAATGCACATTTTTCTTGATATTCACCATAGTGATTGAATATATCAGGGAATGTACTTGCATTCAAAACGTCGGACCGGCAGGTCCCCACCATATCTGTAGTACAGTTCCTACCTGTCCTCATCCTCAGAAACAAGAGGAAGAAGACGCGGGGGACATTATAGAGAGAGGATTGGAAACTATCATCTAGAAAAAAACTTTATAACTAGCTTCAATCAAAACCATGTTCATAATTCCTTTGTAAATTCAAGAGGTCCAATCCCTCCAATCTTCTTAATTGAATTCTATTTTCATAGGTCCCTTTCCCATGCCAGTTTATAGGGCACCTTGCTAGATGTAGTAATTAACTACTTATATAGTATTGAAATGCAACCTCTTTGAACCATATAATAAAAATGTCTATTTTCAAAAAACCTTCTCCATGTAATATCATTAGTATTTTTCTGAACTGGATTTATATAAATAGAAACCAATCTAAATGCATGCCAAGGCTTTGTGATGCGCGTGTGCATGTGAGTTGAAATTCACTTTTTATTGATTGTTAAAGTGTGACATGATGCATATAATGAAATGCACTTTCAACAGCACATACATGAATAGGTCTTTAAAGTAAACCTCTCATGAGAGAAATATCTGGGCTGGCTTTGCTGACCTAAATTTCTAAATTCTGTTAGCTTGGATGGCATGCTGTAATACTTTCTAAGTCTTTGGCCACCAGTAAGAAGTACATTTTGGGAAAGGAAGATGGAAGTAATTCATCCGCTGCATGTATTTGTAACAAATAAGCATGTTTACACAGCATTGGCATAAATACCAAATAAACATTTTATTGTTTATACAGGTGAAACTCAAAAAATTAGAATATCGTGCAAAAGTTCATTTATTTCAGTAATGCAACTTAAAAGGTGAAACTAATATATGAGATAGACTAATTACATGCAAAGCAAGATAGTTCAAGCTGTGATTTGTCATAATTGTGATAATTATGGCTTACAGCTCATGAAAACCCCAAATCCACAATCTCAGAAAATTAGAATATTGTGAAAAGGTGCAATATTCTAGGCTCAAAGTGTCCCACTCTAATCAGCTAATTAAGCCATAACACCTGCAAAGGGTTCCTGAGCCTTTAAATGGTCTCTCAGTCTGGTTCAGTAGGAATCACAATCATGGGAAAGACTGCTGACCTGACAGTTGTGCAGAAAACCATCATTGACACCCTCCATAAGGAGGGAAAGCCTCAAAAGGTAATTGCAAAAGAAGTTGGATGTTCCCAAAGTGCTGTATCAAAGCACATTAATAGAAAGTTATGCGGAAGGGAAAAGTGTGGAAGAAAAAGGTGTACAAGCAGCAGGGATGATCGCAGCCTGGAGAGGATTGTCAGGAAAAGGCCATTCAAAAGTGTTGGGGACTTTCACAAGGAGTGGACTGAGGCTGGAGTCAGTGCATCAAGAGCCACAACACACAGACAGATCCTGGACATGGGCTTCAAATGTCGTATTCCTCTTGTCAAGCCGCTCCTGAACAACAAACAACGTCAGAAGCGTCTTACCTGGGCTAAAGAAAAACAGACCTGGTCTGCTGCTCAGTGGTCCAAAGTCCTCTTTTCTGATGAGAGCAACTTTTGCATCTCATTTGGAAACCAAGGACCCAGAATATGGAGGAAGAATGGAGAGGCACATACTGCAAGATGCTTGAAGTCCAGTGTGAAGTTTCCACAGTCTGTGTTGATTTGGGGAGCTATGTCATCTGCTGGTGTTGGTCCACTGTGCTTCATTAAGTCCAGGGTCAATGCAGCCATCTACCAGGAGATTTTGGAGCACTTCATGCTTCCTTCTGCAGACGAGCTTTATGGGGATGCTGACTTAATTTTCCAGCAGGACTTTGCACCTGCCCACACTGCCAAAAGCACCAAAACCTGGTTCAATGACCGTGGGATTACTATTCTTGATTGGCCAGCAAACTCGCCTGACCTGAACCCCATAGAGAATCTATGGGGCATTGCCAAGAGAAAGATGAGAGACATGAGACCGAACAATGCAGAAGAGCTGAAGGCCGCTATTGAAGCATCCTGGTCTTCCATAACACCTCAGCAGTGCCACAGGCTGATAGCTTCCATGCCACGCCGCATTGAGGCAGTAATTGCTGCAAAAGGGGCCCAAACCCAGTACTGAGTACATATGCATGCTTATACTTTTCGGAGGTCCGATATTGTTCTATGTACAATCCTTGTTTTATTGATTGCATGTAATATTCTAATTTTCTCAGATTGTGGATTTGGGGTTTTCATGAGCTGTAAGCCATAATCATCACAATTATGACAAATCACGTCTTGAACTATCTTGCTTTGCATGTAATGAGTCTATCTCATATATTAATTTCACCTTTTAAGTTGCATTACTGAAATAAATGAACTTTTGCACGATATTCTAATTTTTCGAGTTTCACCTGTATGGTGTTCTCTGTGTGATGCTCAGTTTTAATACAGTTTTTACTTACCTAGGATAGCAGCCAGTGTTCATGCTTGTGTGTATCCAACAGATTTATTTATAAAGGTTTAACCGTTTCAATACCGTGCAATTTTACACCTTCCTGCCCAGGCCAGTTTTCAGGTTTCAGCGCTCTCACACTTTGAATGACAATTGCGCGGTCATACAACATTGTACCCAAACTAAAATTTGATCATTTTCTTCACACAACTAGAGCTTTCTTTTGGTGGTATTTAATCACCGCTGGGGTTTTTATTTTTTGCTAAATTAACAAAAAAAGACCAAAAATTTTGAAAAAAACCCACATTTTTCTTTGTTTCTGTTATAAAAGTTTACAAATAAATAATTGTTCTTCATAAATTTAGGCCGAGATGTATTCTGCTACATGTCTTTGGTGAAAATAACCCAAATTAGGATGTATTTTTTAGTTTGTAGGAAAGTTATAGAGTTCACAACTATGGGATATATCTGAATATTGATCAATCCTGAAGTACTGACAGCCAATCTAATATCTTGAGGTCCAAGAATGTCAGAATAGTACAGATATCCCCAAATGACCCCTTTTTGCAGAGTAGACAGTCCGACGTACTTCATAAGAGGCATGGCGAGTTTTTTGAAGTTGTATTTTTTTGTCATAATTTTTCGGAAATTGAAAAATTTTAAAAAATTATTTTCACTATTTTTTTTTTTACATACTGTCACCAGTGCAGTACAGCGTCATCATATAACTGGCATGGCGGTGAACAGCGACACTGACTGGTGACAGTATGAAAAAAAAATATATATATATTTTTTTAATTTTTTTTAATTTTGTTATTATATTTAATTTTTTATTACATTTTTTTAAATTTATTTTAAGATTTTTTTTCATATTTTACTATGACCAAAATAGTACAATGTTACCATAGTAACACTGTACTACTTTGGGGAAGTGATCAGTATTTTTTTTTTTTTTTTTTTTTTACACAATTTGCTTATAGCAAAGAATTACTTTGCTATAAGCAAGCATTTACCTGAATGAAATCGATTCATTCAGCTTTTTTTTTCTTTTTGTGCTTAGCTGTGATTTGGTCACAGCTAATCACATGACATGTGCATGTGATTAGCTGTGACCATTCACAGCTAGGCACTAGTATACAATGGATGGCATCATGAATGAAGCCATCCATTGTATACAACTGTCATGTGACCTGCTGTGATTGGTCACAGCAGGTCACATGGTACCGGCAACGGGAGCCGGTACTCGGATCTGTCATCGGCCGTGTCCGAGGTGCACGGGCGGTGACAGATCGCACTCCTGCGTCGCTCTGCAACCGCGCAAACCGCGCATGTGCGGGAGCACGCCAAATGGCGTGCACCCGGAAATCTGCAGCGCTTTTCAAGCCGCCAAACGGCCATTGGCCGGGCGGCTAATGGTTAAATGGTTAATTTGCTGCCTTTTTTGCTTTAGATATTTCAAATGTTTACAGAGCTTGTTTGAGGGTGAACTCGACCCTTCACATTCAAGTGTTTGACCTTTTTTCAGTCCCATTAGTTTTATCTGAACTATTTTTTAATGATAGATATTTATAAAGGGGAGAAATTAGAATTCCACTGCAAAAATCACTGAACTAGTGTGGTAATGTCAAACCAGCATACACTAAAGCTGCCCATATACTAGTAGAATTAGGAACATTTGTTTAATTTTCTAATCATTTGTGGAGTCAAATTGAGGTTTGTTTTTGGCCACAGTGACAAGAAAATTGAAGAGCAGGATGGAACTTTTTTTCTCTAACGAATGAGTGTGCAACAGTGTACAGTCAAAATAATAGCAGTCAGACATAACTAACCTGATCAATCACTGTTTCTACATGGCAAATAATTTACTAGCAGGTGTAGTGGAGTAATAGAAATCCAACAGACCCAACAGTCATGACATGCATGCTGCTGATTCTGTGTAATTGAATCACTAATTGAAAGGGGCATGATCAAAATAATAGCAGTGTGGAGTTCTATTAGTGAGGTCATTCATTTTTTGAAAAACAGGTGGCAATTATTGCCCTTATTTAAGGAAGGAAGGCAGCAAATGTTGTACATGCTGGTTACAGTGCATTTCTCTCTGAAATTCTGAGGAAAATGGGTTGTTCTAGACATTGTTCAGAAGAACAGCGTACCTTGATTAAAAAGTTGATTGGAGAGGGGAAAACATATAAAGAAGTGCAGAAAATGATAGGCTGCTCAGATAAAATGATCGCAAATGCTTTAGAATGGCAACCAAAACCTGAAAGACATGGAAGAAAGCGAAAAACTACCATTCGAATGGATAGAAGAATAGCCAAAATGGCAAGGACTCAGCCAACAATCAGCTCCAGGAAGATGAAAGAAGGTGTAAAGTTACCTGTGAGTACTGTTACAATTAGAAGATGCCTATGTGAAGCCAAGCTATCTGCAAGAAGCCCCCGCAAAGTCCCACTGTTGAAAAAAAGACATGTGCTGAAGAGGTTACAATTTGCCAAAGAGCACATTGACTGGCCTAAAGAGAAATGGCGCAACATTTTGTGGACTGATGAAAGTAAGATTGCTCTTTTTGGGTCTAGCGGCCGGAGACAGTTTTGTCAGATGACCCTCAAACACTGAATTCAAGCCACAGTACACCGTGAAGGCAGTGAAGCATGGTTGCGCAAGCATCATGATATGGGGATGTTTCTCATACTACGGTGTTGGGCCTATTTATCGCATACCAGGGATCATGGATCAGTTTGAATACATCAGAATACTTGAAGAGGTCATGCTGCCTTATGCTGAAGAGGAAATGCCCTTGAAATGGGTGTTCCAACAAGACAACGACCCCAAACACACCAGTAAACGTGCAACATCTTGGTTCCAGACCAACAAGATTGACGTTATGGAGTGGCCAGCCCAATCCCCGGATCTTAATCCAATAGAAAACTTGTGGGGTGACATCAAAAATGCAGTTTCTGAGGCAAAACCAAGAAATAGAGAACTGTGGAATTTAGTCCAATCATCCTGGGCTGGAATACCTGTTCACAGGTGCCAGAAGTTGGTTCACTCCATGCAACACAGATGTACAGCAGTTCTCAGAAACAGTGCTTATGCAACTAAATATTAATTAAGTTTCAAAGGAAAGCAAAATCTTCAAACATTTTTCAGTTTATATAGTGAATGTTTGAGTTTGTAAAGAAGATTACAAACACTGCTATTTTTTTGAACAGTCTAATATTCACTTTTCTTCAATTTTTTTAGAGGAACAACACAAATGTGATATATTTTTCTTCATATTTTGATTTGGAATAGAATGTGTAGTGTTCCCAATGCATTTGTGTGTATGGAAATAAAAGCTATTAGAAGGATTTTGAGCTTTATTCACTTTTTTCAACACACTTCTATTATTTTGAACACAACTGTATGTGGTTTTAATTAGGGAAATTCCATTCATTCTAAAATCCAATGTTCAAAGCAAACTAAATTTTGAGATTCTTATGAACAACATTTGTTAAGACATCAAATGTACTGAGAATGTTCGTAGGAACATTCGTTTGAAAATCGACTAGTCTATCACTGGCTTAACCCTCCTAATATAGACCTCTTCTTCATGCTACTTCACTGGATTCTTTCCAAATTCCTCTGTATTTGTCAAATTACAACAGTTTTGTACATATACACTTCTGATATACCTGCTTCTATATCATGTTTTGGTGGTTATTCCTGTAGTTCTTAGCTGTATAATTATCTAGTTTCAGAGAAAAATCACTTTTTATACAAAATTTTTACAGGGCTGGCATTTGGAGCCAGGGCAGTAAAATAGTTACCTTTGCAAATAAGATTTATTAGCTATATAATTTTATTATGTTTACACAAGGCCTTGAGATGTCCACTATGCACATTATGTACGTTCAAGGATTTCCCAAATTTGCTTGATGCCATTGGATCCCCAACGGTCAATATCTTTCCATTAAATGCTCAGGGACAAAGCTAGAGAGAAATCAAATTAGTAAGCTATAGTGGCTGGCTCACTAGTAAATGAAATGGACTTGCATAAAGCAGAGTAGCAGGTCAAGGAGACCTGTAAAAAGTGAGGTCAGAGCAAGGAAGGCAGCATATGCTAGGGTTTAAAACACTGTAAACTTGTTCACAGGTGTGATCACAATATGGCTTTTTACTTTTAATGGCATACATAACATACAGGTGAAACTCGAAAAATTAGAATATCGTGCAAAAGCTCTCCAAGCTGTGGTCATCCCTGCTGCTTGTGCACCTTTTTCTTCCACACTTTTCCCTTCCACATAACTTTCTATTAATGTACTGTGATACAGCACTTTGGGAACATCCAACTTCTTTTGCAATTACCTTTTGAGGCTTTCCCTCCTTATGGAGGGTGTCAATGATGGTTTTCTGCACAACTGCCAGGTCAGCAGTCTTTCCCATGATTGTGATTCGTACTGAACCAGACTGAGAGACCATTTAAAGGCTCAGGAACCCTTTGCAGGTGTTATGGCTTAATTAGCTGATTAGAGTGGGACACTTTGAGCCTAGAATATTGCACCTTTTCACAATATTCTAATTTTCTGAGATTGTGGATTTGGGGTTTTCATGAGCTGTAAGCCATAATTATCACAATTATGACAAATCACGGCTTGAACTATCTTGCTTTGCATGTAATGAGTCTATCTCATATATTAGTTTCACCTTTTAAGTTGCATTACTGAAATAAATGAACTTTTGCACGATATTCTAATTTTTTGAGTTTCACCTGTACATATAGTGTGGTTTTTGTTCCTATGTAAGATGCACCTGTTAAATTCAGATTAGCAGTCAGATAAACCCAAAAACATTACAGCATGTAATTTTTTTTATTTTTTTGAAATGCCACATGTGTATATTCAGGTGCAACAACAGCCACATCCAACTACACAGTAATTTCAACATATATATGCTGGAGCCTATACCCTTGAATTTGAGTGCAGTGAAGGTGCATTGAGTACAGTGAAGGTACTGTGAGGACCTGATTGTCCATGAACTTTCTATTCACCTAACCCGTCATTCACAAATATCCTTTAATGTGTCTAAATTTTCCAACCCCAACACAAAACATTTAGGTATCTATTACATTGTTGTTTTGTGGTGTTGCATAGCAGAGCATTTGTTTTAGTATGCATTACTGCAGAGCATTGCAATGCAGCGCCCCTCATTTGAATTGTCACTCCAATGCTATGATACAGTAGCTGGCAATCCACACTGCAGCACACTACATGCTGTGCAATCAGTTTGCGTTTATAAAAAGGTGCCTGCCAATATTTAGTGTATCATAGTGTCCTGTCAGTCTATTCAAAACAAATGAGCTAGCTGTATGGAAGGCAACTTAAAGGAGAAAAACAGTCAAAGCGCCTTTGGCTGTACTTCTTCTGTGGATCACAGGAGTGCAGTTCATTATGCACTCCTGTGACCCGTTTTCAGCTGACAACAGTGTGAAGCCCGCTATCAGCTGACATCACTCAGCCGATCCCGAATTTAAAGTCAGGATGCACCCGAGTCTGAAGCAGCACCTGGCTCAGCCTCACAGTGAGCCACTGAGAGCCTGAGCCAGCCGCTCCCTCCCCCTCAAGTGAGCACTGGAGGGGCTGAGCAGACAGCGGTGATTGAAATTTTGAAGCCATGGGGAAAAAAAAGTTTTTTCCATGTTTTTTTCCAGAAAAAAAAAATGGAAATTTTGGAAGAGCTGAAGAAAGAAACAATCAGTGTAGAGTTGTTTTGTTACATTGGTAAGGTGAAATGCCGTGTATATAAAAGTATTATGCTTGAATTAAAGTTAACCTTATTCAGTAAATAAAGTAAACTTGTTTTTTTTTAATTGTATTTTTTATTACAAATGGAATAACAAGGACTGTATATGTGAAGAACATGTCAGCTATAGATGAGAACAGGTAACCACCCCCCTTTCCCCATAAAATTTTTAAAGCTTTCTGCCAATGTGCATTTTCAGTTTTTGACCATGCTGATCCAGAAGCATATATTGCTCTTGCAAGAGCTTTATCAATGTTCTCCTGAGTTTCAGGTGTCTCTTTTTCTATAAATGAAGGGCTTGTGTATTTCTGGAAAACAGAGGTTTGTAACACTTCCTTACTTGGTGATGCTACTAATGAAGAAACACTTTGTGATTATCCAGAAGCAACAGAAAGAGTGTTTCTGGATTGAGAACTCTGGACAGAAAAGCTACTTGCCCTTTCATTATGGTCCTCATCATTTAATTCCATTAAGTATTTTGTAATGTCTTTAGGGCACCTCTGGCATGCTAGGATGTGTTTTGTCATCCTTGTAGCATTTGGAAAAGAATATTTCTTCTAACAATATTTGAAAATTGCTGCTTTGCTGTCAGCAGAAATTGCACTGTTGAAATATTTCCAAACTCTAGATGCTGGTCTCACCATTTTCCTGAGAGGAGGAAAAGAAAAAAACAATTTACTGACCATACTTTAGGTAAACATTATGCTGTGATGATAGAGAACATTAATAGGAATCATTTAAAGGTTATAAAAGATAAAGTAATTTGTCAGATACATTTACCCTCTAAACCTGTCATTAGGACCTGAGAGGAAACTATCATCTACTGTATCCCAACAGTCACCCAACTGCAGGAGGCACAAGATGGAGTCCACAAGCAAACTAAATTGGAGCCTTTCTCCTGCAGTGCCCTCTAGTGGCAGGAATGCAAATTTCTCTTGTTTGAGAACTGCATTGAGAAGTACAGTGTTACTTGGATTGCATTCCAGGATTTGCTTGTCTTCAGCTAAGAGAATTTGCAATAATTTAAGACTTTACATAAAGTCTCAGAAAC
Source organism: Staurois parvus (assembly GCF_062004578.1). Lineage (NCBI taxonomy): Eukaryota > Metazoa > Chordata > Amphibia > Anura > Ranidae > Staurois > Staurois parvus. The sequence continues at coordinate 16,904,364 of NW_028318157.1, forward strand.
CTTTCATTAAGGATTTCATGTTATATAGTTTTAATACCTTGTCATAAATATATTATTTACCAATGTAAAAGAACATATTTCACACTTCTTTCTTCTTTTCCCCAATTTTTCTGGAAAAAAACAGCTTTGAAAAAAACTGAAGAAAATGTTTTTTCCCCCAGTTTTTCTGTTTGTTTTCCAGGCCTTCCCATCTCTAGGTACCACACTGGCTATTTCCTCGGAATGGTACTTAAAACATTTAAAACAGCTGTGATCTGTTTCTTGTGTTATTTGTGAGTTGCTTTATGTATCACATAGCATGCAGATAGCCTTTAAGACTCTCAGCTGGCCACAGCGGAAACTTCAAGACCCTATATAATTGTAACAAAATATTACAGGTGCTGAGTATTATTTACACAATTGATTGGTTTTTTTAAGGTTAATCAATTATTTTGGTGTCCTAGCTTTTTTTTTCTTTTGCAAAGAGTCCTGTACAACACCATCTTCCTTTCTCTTACAGAGCACTCGTCACATGTAGCTCTTTCTCAGGTATTAGCTTCCCTAAGTGACAGGTCACAGTGGAAAAGATGGCGTTGTACAGGACTCTTTGCAAATTACTGAAGTGTTGGCATGTAGGCCGACTCTCAGCAAACCACTAGTGGATAATCCAGTAAAGGCATTTGCATCCAAGGCTCTCTTTTACTTTACAGGTATAAGCGGTTGTATTAATACACAAGCATTGAGGGTTACTCTGATACTCCTTAGAGTGGTTGGTGAAGCACATGGGGTGTTTTGGATGCAAATAACACTGAATTTAAGTTGATCTCCTTTTTTCACTTTATTTCACTCACTTGGTAGGAGTCACCTCTATATGGAACTTTGGACTTTATTTTTTGGTCAACTTTATGAATGTGTTTTTGTCATCCATATGTTTTTAGCACTGTACTATTTTTTTTTTTTAATTTCTGCTATATATATAGTATATCCTATATATGATGCTAGCCACTTTTTTTAAAAGCTTTCTCTAGCTTAACAGTATTTTTTTTGTATACACAGTATAACTTCCCTTACACCATCCAAAATGAAAAAAAAAAAGTTTTTCATTTACTTCTACGTTAAGCACTGCTTTTAACATGCTGGATAAAAAACTGGAGAAGTTGTGAAGTTGCAAACTAGATCTTTTTCATTACGCCGTAATGAATACTGTAAGTCCCAAAGATGTTTTGATGTTTATATTGCCTGGCTGCCATGCTGACCCAACAGTGTTAATACTTTCCAAGTCACTGAACTGGAACAAGAATGCAGATCAGGATCATTTATTTTAAAAATATAGCAAATATAGTAGTGTTTCTGTGTAATCCCAAACAGAAATACCTTATCGTTCATAGCCCGCAATTGGAAAAATCACAAAATAATAACTCCGTTAGGACAATACCTGTATCTAAGATGGCTATATAACAGTCTCGTCATTTTAGAAAAACTGCAACCACTTTATTCAGATAAACTATTGTGGTCCATATACCTTTAATGCTGTCATTCTCCTGGGAGTGTTGTGACAATTTTAAAAGCTCTCATCGCAATTTTGTAAAATTTGACAGTCCATAGTGATCTTGTATCTCAAGGTTTAGATTGTTTCCCAGTTTCAAGTAGCCAAACGAACAAAACTGAGGTATACACTCACCAACCAGTTTATTAGGTACACCTTGCTAGTGCCAAGAAAATATCCCCCACATTACACTACCACCACCAGTCTGAACCTTTGATACAAGGCAGTATGGATCCTTGCTTTCATGTTGTTTACGCCAAATTCTGACCCTACCATCTGAATGTAGCAACCAGTCTGCCCATTCTCCTCTAACCTCTGACATTAACAAGGCATTTTCAACCACACAACTGCCGCTCACTGGAATTTGTTTATTTTCGGACCATTCTTTGTAAACCTTAGAGATGGTTGAGCATGAAAATCCCAGTAGATCAGAGGTTTTGAAATACTCAGACCAGCCTGTCTGGCACCAAAAACTATACCACATTCAAAGTCACTTAAATCCCCTTTCTTCCCCATACTGATGCTCGGTTTGAACTTCAGCAAGTCGTCTTGACCACAGCTAGATGCCTAAATGCATTGAGTTGCTGCCATGTGATTGGATGATTAGCAATTTCTGTTACCAAGCAATTGGAACAGGTAAAGTGGCCAGTGATTTTATTATGACCAGAAATACTTTTTAGTTGGCATTGTAGAAGTTTTGTTTTATTTCCACTGTATTTTCAGTTGTGTGAGAGCTTGTAACCACGCGTGCCACGGAGAGTTGTTGTAGACCATGCAGTATGTGTTTTTTTTCTTTTCTTTTTTTTAAAGAAGACAGAAATCTTCAAATATTGTCAAAAAATTGCCATGTGCATGAGGGAGAGTGAAACAACTCCATATGATACTCTGCCTTTAGTTGCTCTGTGTAAGTTGAGCAGTCAGCATGATGAAATAGAGAAGATATTTTGTTAGGTCCTAGACTGCAGAATAGCTGTTCTACTGTTACAGGAATAGTAGGTAGAATGTGAACAGGCTAATTCCTTTACACTTCAGCATCCTCTGTTATTTCAATTACAGATGGTGTTTGTTCAATAACCTTCAGGGCTTCTGATATCATTTGAACACTCTAGATATGAATGTTTTCTGCCATAGCTCATACCTTTGTTACCACGACCCTTAGAGTTTTTGGTATTCCCAGTCCTTCGGTTGCATTCTCGATCATATTTAATTAATAATTAATAAAACAGGGATAGTGGGATAACCATGTAATAGTTGCAGAAGGTTTACAAACCAGGAAATTTAAACCCAAAGACTTCACCACGTGAGATCTCAGAAGATATACGAAACAGGTTGTGCTTTTCATACAGTAGCCAGTTAATTGGCTGCATTTATTGATTTTAGAAGGGCATCCTCTTTATTTGGTTGCATTTGTTTTGTTGGCCCTGTGTTGATGATAAAGTATCTTTGGAACATCACCCTCACCAACCATATGCTCAGTAGACTAAAATATGGCACCCTAATTTTTTTTAATATACAATATACATATATATATCAGTTCCTACCTATTCTTTTCAAAATAAATTCTGTAACACATTTGTTTAACAGTTTTGAATGTTATTGTTTTCCTTGACAACCTGAAACAGGCCATTGAAGGTTTTGCGTTGACAGTGAAGGAAATTGCCCAGATGCTGCAGTCCTTCGGTACAGAATTGGCTGAGACAGAATTACCCAGCGACATATATTCAATTGAACACATTCTAGCAAACCGCACAGAAAAATACTGCCAGTTGAAGGTATGTTTAATTGGATTTTATGAAGACAGATTATGCAATTTTTCTTTATTTTACTTTGTAACTTGTACGTTCAAAGACAACCTCTGTTTGCTTCTTGATACTAGGTCCTCATGCTTGCTTCTCTTCCACTTGGCCACTAACAAAATCAAAACACACTTGTGTCTTTATTTTAAGGGACAGAGCAATTTTCAGCAAACTCCAGCAGCCAATCAGAAACTATCTTTTAGCAATCCGACCTCACCAAACTGATGAAAACCACTCTGGCTAAATGCTCTGGGTACTGTACATATTTAATTTTTGCTCAATCCTATTCATAGGTAAAGAATGTTAAGCTGATTTAATAGGACAGTTCTAAAGAGCAGTACTAAAGTGCAAAGAGCAGTAAACTCCAAAAGTCAATCAAAATTCAGGTAACTGTAGTCAGACAAATGAAAAGTAAATTCTTATTGGTTGCCATGGATTATTACATATTGAGGGAGATTTACTAAAACTGGAGCACTCAAAATATGGTGCAGTTGTGCACGGTAGCCAATCAGCTTCTAACTTGTTCAATTAAGCTTTGATAAAAAAAACCTGGAAGCTGATTGGTTTCTGGACAGAGCTGCCCCAGATTTTGCATGCTTCAGTTTTAGTAAATCCCCCCATTATCTGCTTCTCTATGACTTAATAAATAGTCCTGTGTGTGCTGAGAGCTCTGTATATATAATGTAGTGATGTAAGGTGGAACTGCTCACTCTAAAAGCATATTTCCCATGTATTTGTTATAACTTTTTTTAATGTACGGTATATTGTGTAAATCAATTTCTCTATTGTGTATACTTATTGTGGTGTGGTACTTATGATGAATGAAAGTGATAACAGCCACCAGCACATGGCACACTTTTTTATTCATTGTGGTAACCTGGTGGTGATTTAAAAATTTTTTTTAAAAAACTTAATGTGGTTGTAAACCCTCACATATACTCTGAAGTGACTGGCCTTAGGTGATACACAGACATGAAACAAATCTTGTCTCTATATATTCAGCCATTTGTACCCTACATCCATTCAAAGTGCAGAGTTTATATAGGATCTCCGAGCTCTGAAAAGCAGGGGGTGGAGCGCTGAAGTCAGAGGAGAGCTGAGCTGATTGGAGGGAAGGGACACACCACCCATCACACAACACACAGGAACAGAGCTGAGGATGTCAGTCACTGTGTCCTCCCGGTCACCATTTTTCTCTTGGTGTCAGGAAATCTTGTCAGAAGTCATTCATGCAGAGAAATGAGACAGTGGACAGAAATGACACTTAGTGTTCTGAATTGAGACAAGTACACACTATAGAGGAATATGCGTTGTTCATATTTCATGTCTGAGGTTTACAACCACTTTAGGCTTTAAAATACAATCTCTTAAAACCTAGGTTTGCATGCTTTTACTGAATCATTGGGTACCCAAAAAGTAAAATGTGAGAAATGCAAAATTATAGCCTAAATACTGTTACCACTGTGTTCTGAATTTTACATAGGCAGCACTTGGGGTGGCCTCCAAACTTTGGGTAATGTGTTAGGAATGCAAGGATGCCCCATTGTTTGATAGAAATTAAAATTATCAACCTACAGAGGTCTGAGTTCAGAAACCCTGAAAATCATAGTGAAAAAATTATGCAACAGGCTAGTCCATTTTGCTGAAATTTGATTGCAGCAACTCAAAATGGTACTCAGTAGTTTGTATGGCCCCCACGTACTGGTATGCATGCCTGACCATGCTAGGGCATGCTCCTAATGAGACGATGGATGGTGTCCTGGGATATTTCGTCCCAGATCTGGACCAGGGCATCACTGAGTTCCTGCACAGTCTGAGGCACAACCTGGCAGCGGCAGATGGACTGAAACATCATATCCCAGAGGTGTTCTATTGGATTTAGGTCAGGCGAGTGTGGAGGCCATTCAATGGTATCAATTCCTTCATCCTGCAGAAACTGCCGGCATACTCTCGCCACATGAGGCCAGGCATTGCCATGCACCAGGAGGAACCTGGGTCCCACTGCACCAGCGTAGGGTTTGACAATGGGTCCAAGGATTTCATCCTGATACTTAAGGGGCAGTCAGGTTGCTATTGTTTAGCCTGTAGAGGTCTGTGTGTCCCTCCATTGATATGCCTCTCCAGACCATCACTGACCCACCACCAAAACAGTCATGCTGAACCATGTTATAGGCAGCATAACATTCTCCATGGCTTCTCCAGACCCTTTCACATCTGTCACATGTGCTCAGGGTGAACCTGCTCTCATCTGTGAAAAGCACAGGATGCCAGTGGCGGACCTGCCAATTCTGGTGTTCAATGGCAAATGCCAATCAAGCTCTATGGAGCCAGTCAGTAAAAACAAGGTTCAATAGAGGATGTCTGGCCGACAGGCCACCCTCATGAAGTCTGTTTATGATTGTTTGGTCAGAGACATTCATACCAGTGGCCTGCTGGAGGTCATTTTGTAGGGCTCTGCCAGTGCTCATCCTGTTCCTCCTTGCACAAAGGAGCAAATACCGGTGCTGCTCATGAGTTAAGGACCTACGGCCCTGTCCAGCTCTCCTAGAGTAACTGCCTGTCTCCTGGAATTTCCTTCATGCTCTTGAGACAATGGCAATGGCACGTATCCTGAAAGAGTTGGACTGCCTAGCATCCAGGTATCGCCTCATGCAACCAGTAGTGACACTGAACCTAGCCAAATTAAAAACTAGTGAAAAACAATCAGAAAAGATGAGTAGTGAAAGAAATGTCAGTGGCCTCCACCTGTAAAACCATTTCTGTTTTAGGTGTCGTCTCATTGTTGCCCATCTAGTGCACCTGTTGTTTATTTCATTAATACCAAAGCAGCTGAAACTGATTAACAACCCCCTCTGCTATTTAACTGACCAGATCTATATCCCAGGAGTCTAACTGACTATACTGGCTTTTTTTGACAGGTTAACTAGTGTATATGAGTGGTGGACACATGCAGCATTGGACCAATGCAGCATCCACCTAGATGAGTATAATGGTTTTTCTAATCGGCCCATACGTCTTGTTTAACTCCATTCCACCAGTTACACCATACTAGTACACTGATATGAGTAAAATGTGTAAAAGATGTTTCTATAGAATAATTAGAGGCTCCCTTACAGCTCTCCTTCCATTCTGCAAGCCAAAGCTAGAGGAGGACAAGAGGAGCTCAAGCACATTCCTGTTGGAACATACCATAACACAGATGCTAGTCCTGGAGGAACAGGGGTGGAGCTGGGCAGGATGGGACCAGCTAGGACAGGGATGGAACTGGGTGAGATAGGGGTGGGGCTGGTCGGAGCTATGCTGTGATGCTTACACAGACACCAACAATGGTTCCAGGAAGTGCCTGTGAGCAGCCACATTTAGCTGCACAGGCACAGCGTTGTTGGTAAAGCTCAGGAGGATTGCTGATTGTGTAGATTAGACATTGTTTCTAATCAGACAATCAGCAATTGCAATAATGCATAATATAAAAGTTTTCATATTTATACATACTAACCAAGAGAAGATTTTAATTTTTAGCTGGGATTCCACTTGAACAATAGTGTGCAGTAAATCACTATAGCCAGAGAGCAGTTTTCAGCAACTTATAATGGCAGCTGACTTGTTTGTATTTATTTCAAGAAGATCTCTTTTACTATGGCTAATTTTGCTTTATTCCTAAAGATTGCTTTTATTATTAATATTGTTATTATTACTATTACTACCTAGGATTTGCATTGCGCAGCAGTTTGTTGAAGTCAGCATAGTGCACTTTTTCTTTGTGTTCTCATTATTTTGCTTTCTTTTCACGTAGAAAGACATCACTTCTGTAATGAGAGAAGGGGGTTTATTACTGAACAGTTTTGAAGGACGAAGCACAAGTTTAGTCAGCGGACAGCAAGTTTGTGAAAAACCTGGAGACTGGGATACTGTGAACAGGTGAAGTAAATAATTTGTCAACATTTTACTGTAAAAAGCAATGGGGAAGATTTACTAAAACTGGAATGCTCAGAATCTGGTGCAGCTGTGCATGGTAGTCAATCAGCTTCTAACTTCAGCTTGTTCAATTAAAATGATTCTAAAGGTTAATTTTTTTGGGGGGAGGGAAATAACAAACATGTTATACTTACTTACTGTATGCAGTGGTTTTGCACAGAGCGGCCTGGATCCTGCTCTTCTCGGGTCCCCCGCAGGCTCTCTTGGCCCCTCCCTTCTGTCGGGTGCCCCCACAGCATGCAGCTTGCTATGGGGGCACCCACTTCTCTGTGTGTCCATTCACACACGTAACCATAGCTTGGCCCCACCCCCTCTCTCTCCTCATTGGCTGGCTGGCTGTGATTGACAGCAGCAGGAGCCAATGGCTCCCGATTGCTGTCTCAGCCAATGAGGAGGCAGAGACCCAGGACACGCGAGGCTGTTGTTCACATCGTTGGATTACGATGAGGCTCAGGTAACTATTGAGGGGGCTGGGGGCACTGCTGCACACAGGTTGTTTATAGAATGCATGAAGGTAAAAAACCTTGAACCTTTCCAACCACTTTAAGTTTTGACATTTAAAACTGGAAGCTGATTGGTTTCTTTGCAGAGCTGCACCAGATTTTGCAAACTCCAGTTTTACAAAATCCCCCCTAATATATCCATGATAAAATGTCTGCATTTTTTATACATATTAGGCTCCATGCACACTGTTTTAAAAATCGTTGCTTCTACAGGAGTTTTGTGTTTTGCCTGTAGAAGCAGCTCAGTGTTATCCTATGTGTCCGTGCACATTAAGACGATTAGAAGGATATTTAAAGCTCAACGTTTAGAGGCAGGAAAAAAACATTTTTTTTTGATTGGAGCTTTCTAGCAGAAAAAATGCTAAACTCTCCTAAACTGTGTACAAAAACTCTATATCAGCTTTTTTTTCTGCCAAGTGAACTGGTGTTTTATTTTTAAGCCCAGTGTGCATGGAGCCTTTGTGTTTTATGTCCCCAATTGAATTTACATGTTTAATTTGAATGTGCTATTACATGCCATGTTGGAAAAAGATTAGTATAAATGTGGTTATGCAATTTAACAGGAATGACCTTGGGTCTTATAGAAGTACATACACTGTAATGTTAAATTGTTTAGAAGTTATTTGAATTGGTTGATATGCATGTTTGAGTGGGACAGTAGTATTTTCTTTATTTTATTTTTTTTTCATTAAGGCTTCGTTCCCACTATTTGTGCAGAAAAATTGATGGAAACTGATGTGCAGATTTCACTTGCAGAGACATAAGTTTACATGAGTTTTCATGCACGCTTCAATACGTTTTATTCACGTTGCAGATTCCTGAGCAGAAAAAATCTGCATGTGATACTAGTGTTGTGGTGTGAACAGGGCACATAGAGAACAATTGATTTTGTTGTGTCCTTACAGAACACATGCAGAAAAACTGACATTTTTGCACCATGGTGTGTCAGTCAATCCAGAACCTATATTTCAGTTTTTGACAGGTGCTGGAGAATTAAACCGCCTGGCAGTTAGTTTTAGGGATTCTGTTAGTGAGATAACAGTGATTAAATGGAACCTGTGCCCAGACTATTCACACTGAGGGCTTGTTCACACTAGCTGCATGCTGAAACTTTCATGTGTGGACCTACAGCTTATGTCCCTGTTTGACGCTGCACCTCCTTTCCTTTCGGCCACTTACTTTTCAAGGTATTTTGACACCAGAGATAGAAATGGGGCTGAATCTATTGACTTGGCATGTCTTTCTGCCTCCATTGCAAGTATGCATTAGAATCTAGAAAGGCAGCTATAGGTTGTAACACATTGGGGGCACCTCTGGTCACTGCAAAGCATAGATAACGTACACTATTTCCATATAACAGCTGTACATCATTTAATATCATTCCTGATGGGTCTCTGTCTTTTCAGGCTTTTAGCACAACTACATGAGATGGAATGTGCATTTGATGGATTTTGGGAGAAACACCAGCAGAAAATAGAACAATATTTAGAGCTGTTGAAGTTTGAACAGCAGTTTGAAGAGGTACAGTGATGCCTTATAATATATGACATGACTGTCTGCAGACTGAGTCTGTTTTTCATTGCTATATACCACTTTTGAAATATAGACTTTTCCTTAAATATTTTGTTTAAAATTCTGGTTATTGTATGTAGTTACTAGCTTACTTACATGAACCGGCTTGTGCTGTAGGCTGGCCATTTACATTTTGAGCTAATAAAATCTCAGTTCCATTCTCTGTTGCAGTTGCAAAGGAACTGACACAATTTACCAAAAGTGGTGCACACAAAATCTGTAAAGCTGTGCTTAGTAACCAATCATTTTTTAACTTCTGTGTGCACATATTTTAGTAAATTCCCCCAAAAGGTGTGTTTAAACACTGCAAGGAGATGGGATCAAAATTGACTTGATTGATTGCAGAAAAACATTTGATCACATTAGACAAAATTACCATTGTTTATTTCCAGTTTTGGTACCATTTCAGTTCAAGATTTATAAAAAAAAATTCATTGAAGCTATTCACTAATTTCCAAGTTTTAACTTCACAATAAACTGAATTAGCATGGTTGATTGAACCCATGTGCAGTAGATTGCTTAGATTTTCAAGATCACGTGCGATCATGTTTGTGATTCCCAGTGGCTCAAAAATGACTCAGAGTCACAAAGTGTGCAGCCATATTTAGGTTCATTGGTGGTTAATCAAAAATCTATCTATAAACTATCATGTGTAATCATCACTAAATAGGTGTAGTATCTATTACTTGCACATATATATATAAATGTTTGAAACTTATTCTTTGCTAGCTGAAGAGCACCATTGAATTTTTGATGGTACAACAAGCCGGTCTTTCAGATACAGGAGAGAATTTATCTGATGTCAGACAACGCATCATGGAATTAAATAATATTGATGAAAGAGCACAGGTGAGCTTTTTTTTTTACTTTAAAAATATATTTATTGAATTTTATAAGAAAACAATACAGAGTTAAAAGATCAGAGAAAAGAAAACTCCAGATCAGAGTAGTAGTACAGATGATACACTAAATACAGTGGGTCGTATTGAAAAGTAGGTCATAATACAAAGCATGGAATTACAATCAGTAACATTTCATGAACATGAACATTTCAGCTCTCCAGTTGAGCTCTGGCATACCCCGTGCACCTCTCCATTGGCCAGTAAAGCCAAAAATTGGGAAGTACTGGGAGCAAGTCTTGACTTAAAGTGGTTGTGAAGCTCAGCCATGAAACTGGAACAAAACATACAGTATACAGTGGATAAAAAAGTCTGCACACCCCTGTTAAAATGTCTGGTTTCTGTGATGTAAAAAATGAGACAAAGATAAACAATTTCAGAGCTTTTTCCACCTTTAATGTAACCTATAAACTGTAAAACGCAATTGAAAAACAAACTGAAATCTTTTTTTTTCTTTGGGCGGGAAGTAAGCATAAAAAAACTAAAATAATGTGGTTGAATAAGTGTGCACACCCTCTTATAACTGGGGATGTAGCTTCAAAATTATGTTAAATAGGAGCCAGCACACACCTGCCATCACATTAAAGTGCCTCTGATTAACCCTAAATAAAGTTCAGCTGTTCTAGTAGGCCTTTCCTGACATTTTCTTAGTCAGATCCTACAGCAAAAGTCGTGGTCCGCAGAGAGCTTCCAAAGCATCAGGGGGATCTCATTGTTAAAAAGTATCAGTCAGAAGAAGGGCACAAAAGAATTTCAAGAACATTCAATATACTATGGAACACAGTGAAGACAGTCATTATGAAGTGGAGAAAATATGGCGCAACTGTGACATTAACAAGAACTGGATGTGCCTCCAAAATTGATGAGAAGACAACTGGTCTGGGAGGCTACCAAGAGGCCTACAGCAACATTAGAGGAGCTGCAGGAATATCTGGCAAGTACTGGCTATGTGGTACATTTGACAACAATCTCCCGTATTCTTCATATGGCTGGGCTATGGGGTAGAGTGGCAAGACAGAAGCCTTTTCTTACGAAGAAAAACATCCATGCCATGCTAAATTTTGCAAAGACAAATCTGAAGTCTCCCAACAGCATGTGGGAAAATGTGTTATAGTCTGATGAAACCAAGGTTTAACTTTTTGGCCATAATTCAAAAAGGTATGTTTGGCGCAAAAACCAAACCCTACACATCACCAAAAGAACACCATACCCATCAGGAAGCATGGTGGTAGCAGCATCGTGCTTTGGGGCTTGTGCTTCGTGCTTTTTCTTCAGCTGGAACTGGACATTAGTCAAGGTAGAGGGAATTATGAACAGTTTCAAATACCAGTCAATATTGGCACTATACCTTCAGGCTTCTGCTAGAAAGCTGAACATGAAGAGGAACTTCATCTTTCAACATGACAACTACCCAAAGTATACATCCAAATCAACAAAGGAATGGCTTCACCATAGGATGTTTAAAGTTTTAGAATGGCCCAGACCTGAATCCAATCAAAAATCTGTGGGGTGATCTGAAGAGGGCTGTGCACAGGAGATGCCCTCACAATCTGACAGATTTGGAGTGTTTTTCCAAGGAAGAGTAGGCAAATATTGCCAAGTCAAGATGTGCCATGGTGATAGACTCGTACCCAAAAAGACTGAGTGCTGTAATAAAATCTAAAGATGCTTCGACAAAGTATTAATTTAAGGGTGTGCACACTTATGCAACCATATTATTTTAGTTTTTTATTTTTACTTCCCTCCGCCTAAAAGATTTCAGTTTGTTGTTCAACTGAGTTGTACAGTTTATTGGTTACATTAAAGGTGGAAAAAGTTCTGAAATGATTTATCTTTGTCTCATTTTTTTACATCACAGAAACCTGACATTTTAACAGGGGTGTGTAGACTTTTTATATCCACTGTATATCTGTGGTGTTTACTTGTTTTTCTCCAAATCTCCGAGTGTCATTTCTTTCTGGTGCTTTGTTTCTCTGTTATCAGTATGTGTCATTTTTGACAAGTTGTCCTGACACCAAAGATAACATAGTGACAGGGAAGAGAGCTCAACACATAGCTTGCCTATTCACAATGCAGCTCTGCATCATTCCTTTGTTCTTGTGCTGTGTGAGAAGGGGGTTGTGTCCCTTTCCTCCAGTCAGCTCTCACACATTGTGCAAGAGCTCTAACTGCATAACTGCAGCTCCCCACCCCCTCCTCTGTACTGCTGACATATACAGAAGGATTTTATTTAAATTAAGCACTTTTGAAGAGATTTAGAGAAGAGAGGACTGCAGATGAACAACTTATTTAGGAGGATTTGTGTGTCATCTGAGGCTAGTCACTTCACAGTGTATTTGAGAGGGTTTACAACCACTTTAAACTTCCATACAGAAGTCAAATTTGCATGATAGAGCACCTCAGTTTGTTTTGGACTACCAAGGTCTGGAAATAAACTAGAGATGCATACAGGAACCTGGAAGTGTTTGTTATATAGTCAGTTTACTTTCAGCAGAAACCACAGGTTACTCTTAAGATATTTTCATTTGATTCATGTAATTAGTCTAGGTATAGCTCTATCTGTAGTTACAGAATATAACAAAATACTCTTTAGAAGAACAAATGTTTTGCGCAGCTGGTGATATTACCGATGAGAATATGCATATGTTATAACCATTTGATTATTTTTTCTTTTAAATGTTTTATGTAATGATTCACTGCTATTTTGTGTTCCCTAATTTGTGACTTGAATTAATTAACATGTAAACCCAACATTTCATGTACCTATGTGCCTGCTGTACCATGTACTTCTATGAAAAAGCATCCTGTTCTCTTTGTATTGTTTCCTCTGTGTGACATCCCTGGTGTTCCTGCCCGTCCCTTTCCTATTAAAAACTGACCACACTAGGCATGAGAGCACTGTGCTGGAACTGAGCCTGCTCTCCTTGAACGATCAGGCTTGTCCTGACACCCCCCCCCCCCTGCTTCCCACACAGCCATTAACTGGGAAGAACAATGTGCCACTGTTCCCCTCCCCCAGCTTTTATGCAGCTGAGAACAGAAGGAAAAAAAAGGTATTTATAATGTTTTAGTTATATCTATACACAAATGTTTTGCCTTTCATTTCTATTTTCAATTGAATGGGTTGTTTTACAAGGTGAGGGTTTACATATACTTTAAAACAAAACAGTAGCAGTGGAATCCAGGATGTAAAGGTAAACTATAGTAAATCATTGTTCATACCAGTTCATTTTAAGTATGTGTTGAGCTTGATGTGATCACGTCACTGATCAGAAAAATGTATGACTGGAAAAAAGCCTTCATGTTAGACAAATTCCTTCTAAAGAAAACTTATTTATCTACTTATTTATCTACTAAGAAAAGTCTGTTCTTGTGTCAGTTTCTGTATATATGCAAAAACTACCCAGGTGTACATATTCTTTATATTGCTTCATCTGTAACAGAATATTGTAATATGTAATATAAAGGGAAACACATCACACTCCCTGACCAGTCTCAATGCCAATGGTTGCCAGTCTATTGAAATTAATATTAAGCCAAGATCAGATAATCCTCTGCACATGCAGCGCACATTCTTCGTTGACCTTGCTCCTCAGTCCAGCTCTGTGCTCATCACCGCTGGTTTCACCAGCCGTCTTCTCTCCCTGGCACCGGAATCTTTAGTGTGGGCACCCGGCTGTGACAGCTTGCGACTGTCAAGTGTTCCAGAAGACTATGGGGAGAGAGGCGATCGCTGCGGAAGTGGGAATGGGTACCTGTCAAATTCAGGTACCCGCCCCCCCGCTCCCCAAAGGTCTGCAGTCTCTGGTCATCTCCTGTACTATGTCCACAGTCTCTGGTCATCTCCTGTACTATGTCCGCAGTCTCTGGTCATCCCCTGTACTATGTCCACAGTCTCTCGTCATCTCCTGTACTATGGCCACAGTCTCTCGTCATCTCCTGTACTGTTTCCGCAGTCTCTGGTCATCCTTTGTACTATGTCCCCAGTCTCTGGTCATCTTCTGTCCTATGTTCGCAGTCTCTGGTCATCTCCTGTACTATGTCTTCAGTCTCTGGTCATCTCCTGTACTATGTCTTCAGTCTCTGGTCATCTCCTGTACTATGTCTTCAGTCTCTGATCATCTCCTGTACTATGTCTGCAGTCTCTGGTCATCTTCTGTACTGTGTCTGCAGTCCCTGGTCATCTCCTGTACTGTGTCCATAGTCTCTGGTCATCTCCTGTAGTACATTTGCAGTCTCTGGTCATCTCCTGTACTATGTCTGCAGTCCCTGGTCATCTCCTGTACTATGTCTGCAGTCCCTGGTCATCTCCTGTACTATGTCTTCAGTCTCTGGTCATCTCCTGTACTATGTCTGCAGTCTCTGGTCATCTCCTGTACTATGTCCGCAGTCTCTGGTCATCTCCTGTAGTACATCCGCAGTCTCTGGTCATCTCCTGTACTATGTCTGCAGTCTCTGGTCATCTCCTGTAGTACATCCGCAGTCTCTGGTCATCTCCTGTACTATGTCTGCAGTCCATTGGTTCAGAACATTTTTTTTCTTGTTTTCCTCCTCTAAAACCTAGGTGTGTCTTATGGTCAGGTGCTTCTTATGGAGCGAAAAATACGGTATATAAACAATTTGTTACTTTGGCATATGTTCCATTGCACTGTGCAGCCTACTGTATGTACTTTAACAGATGGAGCAGGAGGGGGCCATACAGTGCAATGGAACTCTTCCTTAACAAAATGCCTTATTTTCTCTTTTTTTTCTTTTTTAAGAAAGACCAAATGTCTTTTAAATGTTTACAAGGTAGGCCGAGGCTGTCGGATACTGACTGGGTGTTTTTGTTACAAGCACAATAAAACTTTAATGCTATAAGACATTTCCAGTTCACTGTTTGCCTGCTGCAATCACCAGTTTGTAAATTCCATTGAGTCTGTGATCTGGTTACACCCAGGTAGGTGAATTTTATATATATATTCAGGGTTTTTTTTGTACATAGACCAACCTGTGTATAATAATTATATATATATATATATATATATATATAATTATAAAGTGTCATCTTGTATCGTTTTTTTATACGTACTTTGTAGGGTGTAAGATGTTGGCTGGCCTCCATTTGTAGACATCATTGGGTTCAGAACAATTAACAGGTTTTATTGTTCAATTTAGTTTAAAGCTTACTAAGCAAACAGCTACTGTAAATACATAGATGGAATACATATATAGGACCTGTTTTTGCCATTTTATTTCTGTACATCTAGTTCTAAGATTTACACAGCTCTAGCACACCACACAGACCTTATTTTTCTCTGCTGTAATTAAGTTGAATGTATTGGAATGAATCCATACTGTGATAACACATGTGGCTGCTGGCCAACAAAGTTTGATATGCTCAAACCTAAAAACTTAAAATATCGTGAAATGATGAAGAGCAGTGAATTTAACAAAAACATACAAAAATAAATAAACAGTGTTCAATGTGCCAAGTCAAAGTCCATATATACTCAGATAAAAAAGATCTTCCACCATCCATTAGATCCTTGTAGTATAACAAAAACACAGAGTGCCACCATCTTAATCATATGCATGCTTACCAGACCATAAGCTGTAATAAGTACAGCAGACACAGCATGTTTCTCAGGCACAGATCCTCTGCAGGTGGATGCACTTCCACTCTGGAATCATTCCTCTTAGCAGCAAAAGGGAACTCCAACTGGAACAGACAGTACTCACCAAGGAGCCGACAGACAGTAATAGTGTCGTAGTTTTAATAAAGGTGTATTGTAGATCAGAGCCAGTCATCCAGTTAAAACAATGTGACAGCAAAAAAAGTATAACAACTAACTTAGAGAGCTGCTGATGTCACGCCACTGTATGATCCCGATTAGCATGTTTCTTGTTAGCATATGAGCACTGCAGCACAACTATGGCTGCTTGTACTGCTTCTCCCTCTCCCATTCTTACTTTGCAGTCCTTGAGTCCTCTGATACCAAATCAATTTCAGGACCTTACACTGTTTATATATAAATATATTTAATGTGTACTAATGAACATAGCGTTAAATTATTGTGTGTGTTTTATATCTGCCTGGAGATCATCTTTAGTAATAGGACATAGTAGCCTGATAAATCCTAGCACAGGATTTAGTATGCTTGTGCCTCATTACACATAGAATGTACTGTTGTTTTTTAACAGAGAAAGTTCTGAAAATGGGAAAAATGTCTTAAAAACAATATGTGTTCATCCCACAGGATTTAACAGCAAGGTCCCAGATGGTGATACTACATGGCCACCAGTTAGCAGCAAATCATCACTATGCACTTAATTTAATCTGTCAGCAATGCAACGAGTTAAGGCATGCATCAGACGTTTTATTGGAGGAGATAAGAAGGAAACATTCACGTCTCTCTACTACACAAGATCTCCATGATCAGTTACAGCAGGTATGGCAGTGATGTGTACCTCTGCAGTAGTCATCAAATATACATGTGTTATGTGATAGTAATGACATGTTCTTTGTATACTCATATAAAAACAGAGTTCTTATTGTGCTGATAAAACAGATTATTTTAATTTCAGTAAATATTTTTATTAGTGAATGAATATCACTAACTGCCCAAAATTCTGTTGTATCAAATTGACAATAACATTTTCACAGTCAGGTTATAGCCAGACTGCTATTACTAATTTCTATGGATAGCATAATGACGGGAATGGTACCAGCTGATTGGCAAAGGGCCAATGTGGTTCCAACATTTAAAAAAGGGCAGAGATATTTTCCTGGAAACTACAGGCCAGTTAGTCTAACATCAATAGTATGTAAACTATTGGAGGTGATGATAAGGGACCATTTCTGAAAATTTGCTTATGAAAACAGTATCAAGCATAGATTTACAAAATGTCATTCTTGCCAAACCAATCTGTTAACATTCTGCAAGGAAGTGAACTGCCATTTAGACAAGGGAAGGCCGGTGGATGTGGTGTATCTGGATTTTGTAAAAGCTTTCAATACGGTCCCCCATAAATGCTTAATTTACAAATTGAGGTCTGTAGGCATGGACCATAGGGTTTGTTCATGAATATAAAATGGGTTACAGGGGTGCGTCAAAAGGGCGGTGTCAGGGATGCGGGTGTGACCAGAGATGTGTGTACTGACACAGGGAAACGCAGGCTTCAGATATGGTATAAATAAGACAATTTATTAAGACTAACAATACAAATATAAACGCAGTGCACCAAACCCCAAGCTAACACAAATACATACAACAAGGTGAAACAAACCCAAACCTAAACTGGTATAGATACACAGGTACATACACATATAGAGCACAACGTAGTCAGGCAGGCCGGGTCAATAACTATCGGGCAGGTAGGTACAGGAGGAGCAGGCGGAGAGAATGGTCAGGGTCACAAGCCAGGGATCAAACAGGAGAAGTCAGCAGAGGTCAGGATCAGGCAGAGTCGGCAACAAGTCAGGCAGAAACAGGAACGCAGGTTACCAGATACAGGGGCCCATGGAAAAACACACACCAAGGCACAGACTGCAGGTCTGGCCATCCCTTAAATAAACCACCTGCAATCAGCCCCAGGTGATGGCTAATTGCCAAAGTGAACCTCTGGTTGTTGAAAGCACCCGCTGGCCAGCCCTGGTACTGTCAGGGCTCCCAGGTGTGACCAGAGGTGTGTGACTGACGCAGGGAAACGCAGACTTCAGATATGTGATAAACAATATAATTTATTAACACTAACAATACAAACATAAACGCAGTGCAATACTAAACATAATACAGTGCAAACAAACCAAACCAACCACCCACAGATAACAGTACATACAAGCAAGCGTCGTCAGGCAGGCCGGGTCAATATCAATTGGGCAAGTAGGTACAGGGGGAGCAAGCGGAGATTGGTCGGGGTCACAGGCCAGGTTCAGCAGGTAGCTAGCAGCGTAGTACAGAGGGTCAGGCAGAGGGATGGTCAGGGTCACAAGCCAGGGATCAGAACAGGTAGCAGGCAGCGTAGTACAGAGGGTCAGGCAGAGGGATGGTCAGACAAGCCAGGGATCAGACAGGAACAGAGAGCAGGAACAGGATACAGGGCCCAAGAGAAACACAACACCAAGGCAGAGTCTGCAAGTCTGGCCATCCCTTAAATACCCCAGCATAATCAGTTCCAGGTGTTAGCTGGCTGCAAAGTTGAGTCTCTGATTGCTGGGAGCACCCGCTGGCCAGCCCTGGTACTGCAGATCAAAAGGCAGGTGAGTCCCACCATTGCTGGCTAGTCCATTCCTGACAGTACCCCCCCCTCAAGGAGCGGCCTCAGGACGCTCCAAACAGTCCTAGCTGGGCAAAATGTTCCACCGCCCGGGTCTGGTAACTGGCGGGATATCAAAGACTGGCACACCGGGCAGGACTCCGGGCAGCGGCACACCGGGCAGGACTCCGGGCAGCGGCACACCGGGCAGGGGCACACCGGGCAGAGGCACATTGGGCAAGGGCACACCGGGCAGAGGCACATCGGGCAGGACTCCGGGCAGAGGCACATCGGGCAGGACTCCGGGCAGAGGCACATCGGGCAGGACTCCGGGCAGAGGCACATCGGGCAGGACTCCGGGCAGAGGCACATCGGGCAGGACTCCGGGCAGAGGCACATCGGGCTGGACTCCGGGCAGAGGCACATCGGGCTGGACTCCGGGCAGAGGCACATCGGGCTGGACTCTGGGCAGAGGCACATCGGATTACCAGGCGGGGCAGCAGGCACCGGGCCCCCGGGCGGAGCAGCAGGCACCGGGCCCCCGGGCGGAGCAGCAGGCACCGGGCCCCCGGGCGGGGCGACAGGCATCGGGCCCCCGGGCGGGGCGACCGGCATCGGGTCCCCAGGCAGAGCGGCGGGCGCCGGGCCCCCAGGAGGGGCGACAGGCGTCGGGCCCCCAGGCGGGGCGACCGGCATCGGGCCCCCAGGAGGGGCGACAGGCATCGGGCCCCCAGGCGGAGCGACAGGTCTCGGGCCCTCAGGCGGAGCGGCGGGCGCCGGACCCCCAGATGGAGTGACAGGTCTCGGGCCCCCAGGCGGAGCGACAGGTCTCGGGCCCTCAGGCGGAGCGGCGGGCGCCGGACCCCCAGATGGAGTGACAGGTCTCGGGCCCTCAGGCGGAGCGGCGGGCGCCGGACCCCCAGATGGAGCGACAGGTCTCGGGCCCCCAGGCGGAGCGGCGGGCGCCGGACCCCCAAGTGGAGCGACAGGTCTCGGGCCCCCAGGCGGAGCGACAGGTCTCGGGCCCTCAGGCGGAGCGGCGGCGCCGGACCCCCAGATGGAGCGACAGGTCTCGGGCCCTCAGGTGGAGCGGCGGGCGCAGGACCCCCAGGTGGAGCGACAGGTCTCGGGCCCTCAGGCGGAGCGGCGGGCGCTGGACCCCCAGGTGGAGCGACAGGTCTCGGGCCCTCAGGCGGAGCGGCGGGCGCCGGACCCCCAGGCGGAGCGACAGGTCTCGGGCCCTCAGGCGGAGCGGCGGGCGCCGGACCCCCAGATGGAGCGACAGGTAACGGGCCCTCAGGCGGAGCGGCGGGCGCCGGACCCCCAGGTGGAGCAACAGGTCTCGGGCCCTCAGGCGGAGCGGCGGGCGCCGGACCCCCAGGTGGAGCGACAGGTCTCGGGCCCCCGGGCGGAGCAACAGGTCTCGGGCCCCCAGACGAAGCGGCGGGCACCGAGTCACCAGGCACGACAGTGGGCACCGAGTTGTCTGGCAAGACTGCGGGCACCGAGTCGTCTGGCAAGACTGCGGGCACCGAGTCGTCTGGCAAGACTGCGGGCACCGAGTCAACTGGCGGAACAGCGGGCATCGAGTCAACTGGCGGAACAGCGGGCATCGAGTCAACTGGCGGGACTGCGGGCACCGAGTCGTCTGGCAAGACTGCGGGCACCGAGTCGTCTGGCGGAACAGCGGGCACCGAGTCGTCTGGCAAGACTGCGGGCACCGAGTCGTCTGGCAAGACTGCGGGCACCGAGTCGTCTGGCAAGACTGCGGGCACCGAGTCGTCTGGCAAGACTGCGGGCATCGAGTCAACTGGCGGAACAGCGGGCATCGAGTCGTCTGGCAAGACTGCGGACACCGAGTCGTCTGGCAAGACTGCGGGCACCGAGTCATCTGGCAAGACTGCGGGCACCGAGTCGTCTGGCGGAACAGCGGGCACCGAGTCGTCTGGCAAGACTGCGGGCACCGAGTCGTCTGGCAAGACTGCGGGCACCGAGTCGTCTGGCAAGACTGCGGGCACCGAGTCGACTGGCGGAACAGCGGGCACCGAGTCGTCTGGCAAGACAGTGGGCTCCGAGTCAACAGGCACGACAGTGGGCACCGGGTCATCAGGTATCGGATTGTCTGGCTCGACAGCGGGCATCGGGTCACCAGGTATGACAGCGGGCACTGGGTCACCAGGCATCAGGTCATTTGGCTTGCCAGCGGGCACCGCATCATCTGGCAAGGCAGTGGGCACCGGGTCACCAGGTATGACAGCGGGCTCTGAGTCAATTGGCACGACAGCGGGCACTGGATCAGGTACCGGATCATCTGGATCAACAGCGGGCATCGAGTCAACTGGCCTAATAGGATCGTCGGGCTGGATCAGTTCATCATGCTGAGTAGCGGCATCAGGCTGAATGCAGGCATCAGGCCGAGTAGAGGCTTCAGGCTGAGTAGAGGCATCAGGCTGAGTAGAGGCATCAGGCTGAGTAGAGGCATCAGGCTGAGTAGAGGCATCAGGCTGAGTAGAGGCATCAGGCTGAGTAGAGGCTTCAGGCTGAGTAGAGGCTTCAGGCTGAGTAGAGGCTTCAGGCTGAACCACGGAAGGCAGGCTCTCCGGTTTGGATACTGGCAGGATGGTATTGGTTGGAAAGAATTTTCGCTTTTTTCTGGTTTTAACTACTGGAGCACTGCAAGTAAACGCAGGTCTGCAAACGAATGGAGCAGCTGGAGACAGAGAAAAACTGGAGGATGGAACAGGAGAGGGAGCAGTTGCTACAGAGGGCTTTTTTACAGGGTTAAAGGCAGGATAGGTGCAGCGAGTGGGAACAGGGTACTGACATGCGGTAGATAGCCAAGTATACTGGGCTGTAACTGGAGGAGCTGGTGGGAATACAGGAGTAGAGTTAGAAGCAGGACTGGGTTTTTGTAAGCTGACTGAGGCTGGGTGCAACAAGTCTGTCCATGTCTGCAGTAGGGGTTGAACAAAGCTGAGCTTACACAAAGCCTGTCTGGTCAATGACTGCACTGCGTTTATACAATCTCTTAGTGTCTGTGGTGAACATGTGGAATAACGCTCCAGAAAGTAACCCACATCATCCTCTAATAACCACACCAGGGACTCTACCTGGTCTGCACTAAATGGTGGCAAAAATTCATCCCTGCATTTGGGGGAACCAGATGAAACCAACTCAGCACAAACCTCAATCAAAGGCTGCACCTCAGAGAACTCTGTGCCCTGATCTACTAGAACATGAGCGAGCCGTATACATTCTAGTAGTTGATCCCTGGGATACTCCTTCAGAGTTTGATAAGCATACTCCCTGTCATCAAACACTAGCAGAGATAAATACACAACCTCATCCAGATCCATCCTTCCCAGCAACAAGCCAAGATGGCTTCCCTGTGCAGCCACTTCTGGTCAGGATTGGCCTTGGTGTAATGTCAGGGCTCCCAGGTGTGACCAGAGGTGTGTGACTGACCCAGGGAAACGCAGACTTCAGATATGTGATAAACAATATAATTTATTAACACTAACAATACAAACATAAACGCAGTGCAATACTAAACATAATACAGTGCAAACAAACCAAACCAACCACCCACAGATAACAGTACATACAAGCAAGCGTCGTCAGGCAGGCCAGGTCAATATCAATTGGGCAGGTAGGTACAGGGGGAGCAAGCGGAGATTGGTCGGGGTCACAGGCCAGGTTCAGCAGGTAGCTAGCAGCGTAGTACAGAGGGTCAGGCA
Organism: Staurois parvus; assembly: GCF_062004578.1. NCBI lineage: Eukaryota > Metazoa > Chordata > Amphibia > Anura > Ranidae > Staurois > Staurois parvus. The sequence goes on from NW_028318157.1 coordinate 16,926,609, forward strand.
GAGGGATGGTCAGGGTCACAAGCCAGGGATCAGAACAGGTAGCAGGCAGCGTAGTACAGAGGGTCAGGCAGAGGGATGGTCAGACAAGCCAGGGATCAGACAGGAACAGAGAGCAGGAACAGGATACAGGGCCCAAGAGAAACACAACACCAAGGCAGAGTCTGCAAGTCTGGCCATCCCTTAAATACCCCAGCATAATCAGTTCCAGGTGTTAGCTGGCTGCAAAGTTGAGTCTCTGATTGCTGGGAGCACCCGCTGGCCAGCCCTGGTACTGCAGATCAAAAGGCAGGTGAGTCCCACCATTGCTGGCTAGTCCATTCCTGACAGGTACTGCAGCCCACAAGGCATCGTGAGTCCCACCACTATTGGCAAGTCCATTCCTGACAGGCGGTGATCAATAGCGTGTACTCAGACTGGGCTGGAGTGGTAAATGGGGTACCCCAAGGCTCTGTCCTGGGACCAGTTCTGTTTAATTCATTCATAAATGATATAGAGGTTGGTATAAATAGCTCAATCTCAGTGTTTGCTGACAATACAAGCTAAGCAGGGCAATAACTTCACAGTAGGATATAGAAACTTTACAAGACCTCAATAAAATAAAGCAGAGGGCAAATACATGGCAAATGAGGTTTAAAGTTAAACTAATATAAAATAATGCACATGGGGGCTAAAAATATTAAGTTACTCGTTAGGGAGAGAAGTTTAAGGGGAATTAAGGATAGAAAAAGATCTGGGGGTCCTAGTAGATAACAGACTCAGCAATGCCAAGCTGCAACAAGCAAAGCTAGCAGAATATTAGCATGCATAAAAAAGGGTATTTACGCAGGAGATAAAACTATAATCCTGCCACTTTATAAAACTCTGGTTCAGCGACATCTGGAGTATGCCATCTAGTTCTGGTCACCAATCTTCAGGAAGGATGTGCTGGAACTGGAGAGAATCCACTCCAGAGAAGGGCAACAAAGTTAATAAGTGGACTTGGGGACCTCAGTTACTAGGAACAACTAACACTAACATATATTAATACTAACATTAAACTTATTCTCCCTGGAGAAGAGACACTTGAGAGGAGATATGATAGCAATATACAAATGTCTTAATAGTGATTTTAGCATAGGAAATACACTCTTCAGTCACAGGAAGTATAAGAAGACACATGACCACTGTGGACCACTGTGGATGTGGATTGATATTGATAGTTTTAAAAAAACTCTTAGATGGACATCTTAGCAAACACAATATACAGGAAAATGGGCAGGGCTTTTTTTCTTAGAAAATAAGTGCAGAAAATCCCCCCCTCTAAATCACTTCTCCGCCCCCCCTACCCACTTCTGAGCACCATCCCTTGATTCCTACCCATCTCCCAGTACCGCTCCTTATAGAAACCACAGAGCCAATTATCATTTTGTGGTGCAAAGTAATTCATATGGAATTTGTAAATGATAACAAGAAAAGCAGTAAAATGAATCCCCCCGCAGCCAGCAGCAATAGACCCCCCCCCGGAACAATAAATTCCCCCAGTAACAATACACCCTGGCACAAAATACCACCCCAGCAATAATAGACCCTCAGCAGCAACAGAAGATTCCCCAGCAGCCAGCAACAATAGACTCTCCAGCAGCCAGAAACAGTAGACCTCTCCCTCAACAGTAGATCCCCTCCAGCAACAATAGATCCCCGACCAGCAACAACTCCCTGCGACTGAATAGTTTATTTCTTATGCTAAAATCACTATTAAGACATTTGTATATTGCTATCATATCTCCTCTCAAGTGTCTCTTCTCCAGGGAGAATAAGTTTAACGTTAGTATTAATGTATATTAATGTTAGTCAGGGGCGGACTGACCATTTGGAAACTCAGGCACTGCCCGAGGGCCCGGGGTCAGTAGGGGGCCCCATGAGATGCCCCTGGTACCTTTTTCATAGGCTTTTTTGAGTTTGGGCCAGGACACAGGGGCCCCATGATCCCCTATTGCCCGGGGGCCCCATGAGTTGTCAGTCCGCCCCCGATGTTAGTGTTAGTCGCTCCTAGTAACTGAGGTCCCCCAGTCCACTTATTAACTTAGTTGTCCTTCAGCAACAATAGACCACCATGAAAAAATAGATCCCCTCCAGTAACAATAGATTTTCCAGCAGCCAGCATCAATAGACCTTCCAGCAAACAGCAGCACCCCTTGTCATTGCATACATTCAGTGGTGGAGGTGCTGGAACTATGCTCCCTCATATTCCCCTCTGAAATAAAGCCCTGAATAGGGGAAATAGTTATTTGACATGAACTCACACACCCACACAGGTTGAACTGGATGGACTAGTGTCTTTATTCAACTTTACCAACTACGGTATGTAACAGCTAAAGCTGAAATTAGGTAATTTAAATCCAACAGTCTGCAATATCAGTCAATTACATTTAAATTTAAACTCTTTTCAGGCCTTATGGGTAAAACAAGAGAATCTACCCAAAGAGGGGCACAAACAGCAGTAAAAACCTGATTGGAGTTCTAACACTTTTCCAGTCTGCTAAAACATAATGGTGGAATTCAATAAATATTCTACACTACCTTTCTGATGTTAATCCCCCGTGTTAATGTATTGCACCAAATTCAAGAAGCATGTGCAAACACGTTTGGTTCTGACAGTAACGCAGGCACTAAATTCAGGTAGTCCTAAAATGTGCCACTTTTACATTGTGAAGCAATGAATGAGCCAAATTCAAAATAAAATACAGACAGCTCATATCTTAAGAAAGTGGAGCTAATTAAGACCAGTTCTCTTTTGACATACAGAGAAAGACCCTGGCACAGACAGATTTTGCTAAAGTGTCTTGCATGCATTTTTAAAAGTGGCGCAGCATGCGCCAAATTCAAGTACAAGTTATAGACAGGTCTTTGGTCACAGTGAGTGCTTCCAACTGGTTGGTACAATGCAATTAGCAAATATATTTTTTACTTGATTGTGGAAGTGCATTGTACCACTTTAAGTTTTATTGTAGACTTATTACATCTTCTTCTCCTGAAGAAGCAGTTACTATATGGGAAACGCGTAGAGGAGAGAAACATAGAGATTTTTCCTCCTGGACACCCTTTTGCCTATAATCTTTTATAGTAATACATATTAATATTACCATTTGAATACTATATGGGTCTCCAGAGAGACTTACCTGTGTGAGAGAATATAAAAAATACATATTCTTGTTACCAATTATTATTGATAGGAAAGTTTTTAAAATTGTCAATGTGATTTTTTAAAATGTTTCATGTATTAAAATGTGTATGGTTTATATACATATTGTTTGTTTTGTGAATCCCTGAGTACCACCAAAGTCCAATATTCTCCGGTATGTATTTAGGTACAGGAATTTGGCACACACTGCACCACTTTTCGAATGCAAAAAAGACACTCTTGCAAAATCTGTACATGCCAGTCTTTATGAATTCCAAGGAATGTGATTTTAATGCTGCCTGTGTCTGTGTCCAACCAATTGAATTTTAATTAAAAAATTTCCAAAGCACAGCTCTTTAAAAATAATCTGGCTGCCAATCAGCAGAAAGTGTTTGCATTTTATTTTTATTCTACATACACATCCTATATGCTGTACATGGATTCTGTGTATATAAAACTGAGACTTACTGTCATTATTGACTGAAATGTTATAAAATAATTGTATAAATATGTTTGACAGGCTCTAGAATGCTGTGACCAAGGGGCGTACTTTCTAGCTAACCAGCAAATGGACAAGTGCCAGTCTAGAGAAGGTGCACAGAAAGCTTTACAAGATGTAGATACGTTTCTGGAAAGCTGCACACTCGGTTTTGACCCACAAAGCCTGAAGCATAACTATGAGGCCATTCTAACGGATGAACTAAAGGTAAATTGCAATGTTTTTTCATACTTTCCATAGGGCTGAATGGACCATGTGATCAGGCCCACCTGAAAAACAGGCAGACCAGATTGGACCCGCCGTGTGAAAGGGGTCTAATTCTAGCAGAGAGAATACTTCCCCTTCACTATTTATAATGGCTGCAGAATGTGGACAGATAGAGGAATTTTGGTGCAGAGACATCCTTGTCAGAATAGAGAGAAATATTATATTCTGGTGGGTGATTTAGTCAGTTTTAGGTTGACCTCTTAAATATAAAGTTCTTCATTAGGCACAAGGTTTATTTTTTGAATTGTTCAGGAAAATGTGCTTTGCAAATAAAAGATTTATGAAAAATCATGGAGCACTACTCTCAAAAAAAAGAAATGATATGTATCCCTATTCCCATACTGTGCACTTACAGTATATATTAGATATATAGTGCAGTGGTGTAATGTAATTAAATAAATAAAAAATATTAAAAGTGAAATAGTAAAGTCCTTTCACAATAAAATAATCAAACATGTGAAGGCCTCCTCCTCATTAGGTGACTGGAATCAAACGTAAAAAATGCGCACTCACCGACCGCGCATTTTAAATGCGCATGTGTGTAATTTTATCCAGATGACCAGCCAGGCATGCAGATCCAGAGAACACATAGATCATCCCTCTTAAACACTGACATCAGCCTTGGGTGTAGTAATATACCTCCAGGTCCAGAGAGCCCTCTTGCCCCAAATGATAGGTAGACAGGGGTTCCCCTCCTGGTTCCAGGTACCCCAGAAATGGTAGATGTAGATCTGAAAACCCTCCAGCAAGAGGGTCAAAGAAAAAAGGGAACGCCAATAGTGTAGTAGGTTCAAAACTTTATTGGATCAACAGTAGTTAAGCCAGGGTCACATGTGCATACAAATACCATCGGCCATCAAGCGGACTGGTAAGTGTGAAAAATAAGTAAAACATGTACTAACCCGGCAGAGGTAAGAAACAGAGACCACTGGACCTCCTCGTGGTCTCAGTGGTCAGGAAGACACACTTGCTACTGGCTCCTCCTGAGGCCTTTCGTGCTACGGCACTTCATCAGAGGGTGGACGCCACTACTCTGAGTACATGTTTTACTTATTTTTCACACCAATCCGCTTGATGGCCGATGGTATTTGTATGCACATGTGACCCTGGCTTAACTACTGTTGATCCAATAAAGTTTTGAACCTACTACACTATTGGCGTTCCCTTTTTTCTTTGACCCTCTTGCTGGAGGGTTTCAGATCTACATCTACCATTTCTGGGGTACCTGGAACCAGGAGGGGAACCCCTGTCTACCTATCATTTGGGGCAAGAGGGCTCTCTGGACCTGGAGGTATATTACTACACCCAAGGCTGATGTCAGTGTTTAAGAGGGATGATCTATGTGTTCTCTGGATCTGCATGCCTGACTGGTCATCTGGATAAAATTACACACATGTGCATTTAAAATGCGCGGTCGGTGAGTGCGCATTTTTTAAGTTTGATTCCAGTCACCTAATTAGGAGGAGGCCTTCACATGTTTGATTATTTTATTGTGAAAGGACTTTACGAACTATTTCACTTTTAATATTTTTTATTTATTTAATTACATTACAGCGCTGCACTATATATCTAATATTCTTGTTATGAGGTCCAGTGATTCCTTGGAGTGTTTCAGCAGCTGATTTTTGAGCGCTCGCTTTACTTTTATTCTATACTTACAGTATATACATTATATTGCAATTACACATTAAAGGCTAAATCCATCCACTCAAGGGTGAGGCTTCGGTTCAGAGTAGGCAGGGCTGGATTGATTCGATCACCAGTTTCTTATTGTTCTCAGGGCCTAAAATGGAGAGAAATCCTTACCAACAATGCGGTTTTTGACAAAGTATCCCATTCCACTCCCTTAACTTTCTATATTTCAAATTGAATCTTGGAAATACAGAAACCAAAGCCAATATAATGGGGTTGGCGGTACACTTAACCAGGAACTAGGCCTTATTCCCAAAATAGTAGATGGTTTGTTAGTTAACCCTTTTACTACAATTCAAAATAATATACAGTACATTTGTTTTGAAGATTTGGTTGGACTTAGGTTGTTTAGCAGTGATAACATTATTACCTTTTCAGTTTTTTTTATTGAATTTAAACAACTCAGCAGTAAAGTTTGCCATTCAAGTGGTAGTGCCATACAAAAGTGCAACAATAAAGATTGCAAAAAAGGGGTTCATGGACAAAAATAGCATTAAAATGCTGTGTAAGGTAGAGCTGAACATCGGAATACAAACACACGCAATACGTGTAGACAACCCCAACTTGCGGGAATAATCACACTTAAGAGTATTAGGAGTGCAAGACAATCTATTGAACTTAGGCAGTTCTAAAGGACATTCTGTAGGATAGAAAAGCAAAGAAAGAAAGAGGGGAATCAGGAGGTCCAATGGTAGCTGCAGCAAGCCAGTTGTTGGTGAAGAGAGCCTCTTGGTATGTGCATGGGTCTTGACCAAGGTTCCAGTAAGAACAGATCAAAGTCCTCCGGCAAGTAGTTGTGCACCCACAGTTACCAGATTTTCAGGTGTTCCGAAATCCGGTCCAGCAGCCTGGCCTCTATTTTGTTGTGGATCATAAATTGCATTACTCTATGCTTCACCTCAATGAGACAGATTGAGGGTTTATTATTATTATACAGGATTTATATAGCGCCAATAGTTTGCTCAGCGCTTTACTGTATAAAGGGAGACAATACAGCAACAATACAGTTCAATACAAGAGGGATAGGAGGGCCCTGCTCCTTGGAGCTTACAATCTAGGATTACATTAATATATAATAATTGAATATTGAGAAGCCATTGACAATCTCTGGACCTAAGTACATTGTTGCTTTTCATGGCCATAGGGTGCTTCCCTTCATACAGGAGCTACATGCAGACGTTTCTGACCAAGACAAGTGGCTTATTCATTGGTGTAGCAGACAGTACAATCCATTAACTGTACTGGAGCTTGATAGGGCATATTTATGCTGGCACCACCTACTACACAGTTATTTACTGCTGTATTTACTAATATGCAAACATTGTAAACATTACAAAGTATTCTTCCATTTTCAGATTGGATATTTCCTGGACTGCATATGACAAACGTGTAAAGGATATATATAGGCATGATTCAAATTTACCCACAAATCTCCATTTTCCTGCTGGATCATGCTCAGCATTATATTTTATTTTACCTTGTTCCTACAAGGATAGGTAAAGTTCCAAAGTCCAGCAGAGGGAATCTTAGGACTGACAAAACACTGCTTGGGATTTTTTTGCATTAGCAATGATGTCAGCTTGCACCAAGTAGTTAGGAGCATATTGGATTCCCAGCAGGATAATAGGATAGTTTTTTCTGTACTTGCAGCACATTTAAAGGGATAAAATATGTGGAAAGTATATGCACGTGAAGAGATGTACTGCATATGTTTATTTCTTTTTAATTTTGCCTAGATGTACTATATACTTAAATAAAACCTTCCATTACTGTTTTATAAGTCTCAAAGTAGCCTGCTATGTATGCTAGTTGGCAGATTGAAGTCATTGGAGAGAAACTATTCTGCGTGCCATGGAAGCAGTACAGCACAATGGTGCTAACAGTGGCAGTGGAAAAATGAATGAATACATCAGAATTAAACACTGTTTATTAGTTGAAAAGCCTTTTATGGCAGCACTCTACAAGAAAGGCAGAAATTGCAGCTGTACATTTTTTAATGAAGACTCTTGAGATCCTGCTTGATTTGTGACCTATTTTTCAGAATCCTGAATTCAACATTATTTACAACATCTGGCAAAAACACGTATACTTATGAGTACTTAATTACTGGGTATATCTTGAAATTCTTGTCTATCGTGTGCCCTTCCATATGGAGGGCTGTTATTTTGGGAAGTTTTTTATATACCTTCTGGAATTTTTTTATAGAGGAATGGACATTTTTGTCATTTTCCAAAACTGAAAATATGATGATTTCAGCGTTAAAACAAACTCACAAGTACAGCTGTTTTCAAGACGTAGTGGTGAAGATTTAGGTGTGTTTTTTGTTATGTTAATATTACAGCTAAAGGTAATTTTCTGTAATTTTCTGTACCGCAAGTGTGAATGCTTCCTAAGATTGAGGGTTTGACTGGACCATTGATTTTATGGTCGTAAGCCACTCTGGTATAGCTTTGGCTGTATGCTTCAGATAATAGAATATCTCTCCCTTTTCTCCTAAGTCCTTTGCAGACTTAAACTGGTTATCCTGTAGAACTGCTCTGTGTTTTGACCCATCCATCTTCACCAGTCCCTGTCAATGAAAAGTATTTACACAATATAATGCTATCACCATCATTGTTCACTCATGGTTTGTACAATTAAGTTCTGTTTTTGTCTTATCAGACCAGAACATTTTTACTGCATGTTTATTTTCTCTTCCATGTGGTTGTTTAACCACTTGCCTACTGTGCACTTTTATCCCCTTTCTGCCCAAGGGTGATTTTCAGCTTTCAGTGCTGTCACATTTTGACTGACAATTACGCGGTCATGAAACACTGTACCCAAACAACATTTTTATCATTTTTTGAGACAGATATAGCTTTCTTTTGGTGGTATTTAATCACCACTGGGTTTTTTTTATTCTTTTGCTAAACAAACTAAATAAGACTGAAAATGTTGAAAAAAAAAGTTTTTTCTTAGTTTCTGTTATAACATTTTGTAAATAAGTTATTTTTCTCCTTCACTGATGTGCACTAATGAGGCTGCAGTAATGGGCACTGATAGGCAGCACTGATGGGCACTGATAGACTGCACTGATAAGGAGGCACTGATGGGCATTGACAGGCATCACTGGTGGGCATTGGCAGGCATCACTGGTGGGCACTGAAAGGTAGCACTTATATATGGCACTGATAGGGGCACTTATGGACACTGATAAGTGGCAATAATTGGAACTGTTAGGTGGCACTGACTGGCACTGATAGGCAGCACTGACTGACACTGATAGGCAACACTGACTGGCACTGATAAGCAGCACTGAAAGGCACTGATATGTGGCATTGATGTGCACTGATATGTGAGATTGATGGACTCTGGTATGTGGCAGTGATGGGCACTGACAGGTGGCAATTAGGGGCACTGATAGGTGGCACTGATGGGGCTACACTGATCATCAGGGCACTGTTGATCAGTGCCCTGATGATCAGTGTGGATGTCCCCTCTGAGGAATGCCACTTACCGGATCTCCTCTCCTCATGCGCTGTCAGCGTGAGGAGAGGACTGCCGATAACTGGCATTTCCTGTTTAAATGTGATCAGCTGTGATTGGACACAGCTGATCACATGATAGAGCCTACGTCATCGGCTCTTTACTGTGATCGGTGATCCGCTGTGTCCCAGGGACACAGCGCACCACTGATCGCCGCACCATGCGCTCCTGGGGCAAGCATGCACAGCTAGAGTGAGAAGACGTCATATGATGTCCTCCCAGAACAAGAGAGCTTTTCCTTATATGGCAGGTGGGAGGCGGTTAAAAACTTCAAAGAGTTTTTTTTTGCAAAGGCTTTATTCTAATTGCGCACTAAGACCAAGATCAAAATCTATAAAGTGCCCAGTTATTCCATGAATGTTTTTTTATCACATAGATTTAATGGCAGGATCAATTTCATTGCACTCATTTCATCTTACTATGCAAATTATTTTCTTATTTAGCAGATTAATATTCGAGCAGTATTGAATTTTTAGTTTTTATTTTAAAAGTTTTTTTTTTAAAGCTTGCAAAATATTGCTGATTCATTTTCCTGTTCAGTATGGTGGACTACTGTATTGTGACATACAATTCCAATTCAATCTACTTTAATTCCAGGTTGTAACATTACTAAATTTTTTCACAAGGGTAACATTTGTTTAACAAAAAGACATTTAAATGGGTCCTTAAAGTAAACCTGTACTGTGAGAATGACAAGAGCTGCTTGCTGACCTACTTCCGAAAAATGCTTGTGACTTGATTGTCTCTCGCATATATATTTGTTGACCCACTGAGCTGGAACAAAAATTAAATAGATTAATTCAGAACTCCTAATCTACATGCTTGGTTAATGCCTGAGAAAGAACAAATGCCATTTGATCAACATTGACAATCAGTTAACTGGCATTTCTAGAAGGATAGGTTATCAGTGACAGCCCTGTGTCTCTCGGTACAGTCACCTTTTATAAAATATCAAAAAGCCCATGCATTAAAGTATACAGTATGTAATCCCTAACAATGAACTTCTCTTATTTATTAACTTTTGTTCCATTAAATGTACAACTAAAATCAAATTACATGTACAATGCAGTTTGAATAGTTCAAACACAGCCTGTTGATCTTATCAGAAATTCAGAGCTGCCCTGTGGCCTATGTTATCTCAGAGATGCTTTTTGGCCCTCCTAGTTCTTTTTTTTTTTACAGAATATTTAGCCATTGTGACATAGAGATGTGAGAGTAGCAGTGATTCGAGTAGTTTAGCAGAAACCACTAAGAGGGATGATACCACTTTATCCTCAGTCCCTTTTGCTCACTTGACATAGTCTTTACTATACATAAAGGTATGCATAGCTATTATTAGAGCAAGACAGTAATTCCACAATTCATATTAGACAGAGAATTGCACGTATTACTCTTATTATAGTTGCTTTATAAAGATTCATTTGATTTTGACTCAATAGGCTCAGATTGAGGCTGTTCACATGAAGATGGAAAACATGCGAGATTTGTTTGAAAACCGGCAGGCCAGCCTAAAGAAGTTGGCTGACAAGCAAGTACGTCCAGTGCAGTTAGTGGCTCCTCGACCTGAGAATCCCCCCAGATCAAAGTCTCCCCTGTTCTCCCCAAAGCATGGTAATTGGTTTATGTAATATGTCTGTATATAAATTGTCAGAATTGTATCTGTTTAATGTTTTGTGCCAATTAACATGCAACTGTTGTGACTTTGTCAGGACTAAAATAAGAGCCTAAATGCTAATCATCTACTGTCATCTTGGACCCGTTATCATAGTAAACTTTATTAAAGGAATACTCCAAGCAAATAACATAATGCAGTCTTAAGTAGGCAAAATTAAAATAGTTGCTTGCATCTGCATTATATGTTTGGCTACATAATAGCTGTTGACAAAGAAAGGATGGAAGTCAGTTTTGGAATAGTGGGAAGAGCCATATAAATTTGTTTATGCCACATCGATAACCATATATTCAGAAACACTATTGTCTATTTTACATATATAGAAAGGCACCTAAAGTACATTTGTTTAACTTGTTTTCCTAATGTTTCCTGGTCCAAAAAATATTGTGGACATATTGGTGGAATGTAACATCTTTCGTAAAACATATGCTTGGTGACATAAAGGGGACTTACTACAGTCCAAGGTCATTAATCTTATCAACATAGTTTTCACTTTTTTGTCAGAACAGGAAGAAGTTATTCTACCACTTCCATGGTATTTACGCTGATTGCTCTATGCTATTTATGGCTGTGTTACTTTAGCTTCTATGCAAAAGTTATATTGTCATATTGTTTTTTGATCTTGAAATAAAGGTATGGATTTCAATTCAAGTCTCAAGTTCTCATTTGACATAACGTTGCCAGGGAAACGGACCACACGGAAAATGCAAACTTCTCGTAAGGTAACAATTGTCATGAAAGCATGCTTGTCTTCCATTTGCACCACAGAAAATGGATATTTAATTAACCATACTGACAGACATGCTTGCAGTTTATTTAATAGACTGGGTAAAAGACCATAATCTGCTATAACCAAATTTTACCAGCAAGTGATTTTTTTTGTGGTAGGGAAATTTCTGATTTTGTTTCAAAACGTGAGTATTAACCAAAGCGTGCTGATCCAACTAATAGTCTTTTCCTTGGCGGAGTTGAAAACGTTTAAACAGCCTAAGTTACTGCCTAGTCAGTAACAGGGGCGGACTGACAACTCATGGGGCCCCCGGGCAATAGGGGATCATGGGGCCCCTGTGTCCTTGCCCAAACTCAAAAAAGCCTATGAAAAAGGTACCAGGGCATCTTATGGGGCCCCCTACTGACCCCGGGCCCTCGGGCAGTGCCCGAGTTTCCAAATGGTCAGTCCGCCCCTGGTCAGTAACTATCCTGTGCATATTGATGCTTTTAGATGAGTACAACTTCCACCATCTTAAGTGTGGCAATTGTATCAGGGCCCAGGCTACCTCCTACAGCCCTCTATTGACTAGAGCAGGGGTGGCCAACCTGCAGCTCTCCAGCTGCTGCAGGACTACAAGTTCCATCATGCCTCTGCAAGTCAGTAACTTTCCATCTTTGCAATGCCTCATGGAAAATGTAGTTCCACAACAGCTGGAGAGCCACAGGTTAGCCACCCCTGGACTAGAGCATGCAAGTGGGTAGCTATATTGCTGCCATTCTATCTGCACCAAAGGCTGAGCACAGCCTCACTGCAAATGAGAGGTGTAGTGAGTGTCAGGCACTCTGTGGTATTATGGAGGATCACTACACTGCTCATCACTAGATGGAAGTACCATTTACTATCTAGTATAGCTGAGAGATGAGGAAATGAGGGATACCAGTAGTCAACCATACATATACAGTATGTAACTGCAGTTTAGTAGTAAAGGTTCTGGAGAACATGACCCCCCACTACTTTTATACTTTTGTTGATCAGTCTAATAACAAAGATAATAATCTGGTCCAGCTGAACAAACCTGTGCCAACTAATCCTTGCTAAATAAGTAATCATATTATCTACTAGTTTGCATATTTAGTCCAGCTAATAATCAAAATCAAATTAAACATAATCTGCTTCAGAGGTGCCTGCTGGATTAAGTTGCACATTCATTCTAGTGTTCTCCTAAGTCTGAAATTTTCCCTTGTGCCTCTCCAAGTACAGCTATCTATAAATACCAAAGTACTTCTCTTCAAAGCATACTTGTTTGTTCTTATTAAAACTGTACATCAAAGTGTTTGTAAGATTTTGTGTACTGGGAATAACTGATCATACCTTTATTTCTTAATACTGCCATTTTTTACCTAAATAGCCATCATAACATCCATAAGCAGAGATTGATGATCTTCTGTAGGTGCTAAAAGAAATTAAGAATATAGCAACCTAGGGAGATCTGCCACTATTATGTGAAAATTTATTTGCAATTTAGCTTTCTCATATGTGTTACATTTGTCATGTGTGGAAAATGTGGTACCCTTAAAATGATGTAATCTGATGGTTTGGCAGAGCATCCCCCATGTTCTTTTGGCTGGCTTTGGAGCACCATGTATACACCTGTTTTAAAAACACTTCAGTAAACACATAGGGGTTGAGTTACTAAAACTGGAAAGTGCAAAATCTGGTGTAATTCTGCATAGAAACCAATCAGCTTCCAGGTTTTATTGTCAAAGCTTAATTAAACTCGCTGAAGTTAGTAGCTGATCAGCTATCATACACAGCTGCAACAGATTTTGTACTCTCCAGTTTAGTAAATCAACTTCACAGTTTTACTCAGCAATTTTTATTGCTGTCTGTGTCCCCACTGTGAGAATTTGCCCTCTCTATTTTCCCCAGTGACCATTATCACTGCAAATGAAATTGATAGTGAAACCAAAATTTAAGTCATCACTAGAATAGGATTTAAGGGGAAGTCCTCCAATTGGAAAACCTGTTGTGGTGACAACTATCTAAGAGGGGACATTCTCACCGTGGATAGATTTCTTAGAAGTTCTGTTTTTTTTTCTACAGAAGAAAAAGTAAAGAGTGATCTCCTCAGCTGAGTTGCAGACAGCTAAAAAAAATATATAAAAAATACCCCAAAAAATTTTGGCTTTAGTTATACTTTAAATCTAGGCAAGTGTTGGTTGAAGTCGTTCATTCAGAGACTATTGGTTAGGCAGCCAATGGATGATTTTATTTTCCTTACCTTCCATTACAAGTGGAAAGAAAGCAATTCCACCAACAACATATTCAGTGTTGATGAGGGAATGTCTCCCACAGCGCTATTGTGTTCTGCCAGAGGGGAGGGGGACACAGGGAGCCTTCCCAGCCTTCAGAACACAATGAATACTTCTAGCAGCTATAGCTGCTAGAAGTAATGGTATGTAAAAAAATATGATGGGCTGATTGTACCCAATTCGATTGATGAATTTACCTGGGTACAATCAGCATGCCCATACATGGATTGAATCTCGGCCGTTCTCTGCTGAACCGGCCAAATTTCGTACCATGTATGGCCAGCTTTAGATTATCTCATAGTACCGTAGTTTGTCTTCCCTGCATCCTTGAAGCCAGAAACAAGATGTAATTCTCCTACATTCTCCTTTAAATTATTATGTTATACTACAATCATAGATGGAGGATCCATCATTGCCAAGTGATGCCATAATGTGGCTTTGTAATGACCACTCTAAGGAATTTTGTTTGGGACATTTTGCCACTGCAGGTCCTGAGAGATTTTAGAAGACAGCATATAACTATAGTTTCCAGTAACTACACAAATCTGAAATAACAGTATAGAATTTATCCTTATACATAACAGTAATAGGAAAAAGGTAATCAACACTGAATACAACCTTAAAATACATTAAAAATTACAAAAAACTGTGAGGCTTATCTTCAAAATATGGTCTATCTCTGAAATTCAGCACGTCGGTTTTTCAGCTAAGACTCAGTAGGCTAGTGAGTGTAGAGCGTGTGGACACTCTGGAGTTAAAGCAGGTGATTGGTCTCTAGTAGTTGCTGCATTGCAGCAGTTTTCCCTTGTATCATCCAAAGAGCATTTTAACTTATAGATGTTACCAGACATATAGGTGTTTTTGTAACAGTAAAAAATAGAAGATTTTTGTTTTTGTGAGACAAATAAGTTTGTAATAATTTTCCATATTTACCTATGATTATTTACAATTAAATCAGCATATCCTACAACAAACTGAAACCTGAAATGGATCATAAAGTCACATTCCCAATTAACATTGGTTCATTTTATATATTTTGTCCAGTAATATTAAGGAGCTTCAATTACGAAAATAAGTTATACGTATTGTTACTACTTACATTTATTAAAGTGGTACTGTGGACATTAAAAGTGACTTAATTGCTTACACACCTTTCAATAGGACTCACTCTGGTTAAAATCATTTGTGTTTCCTAAACCTTTTGTGAGGAGCCAAGAGTAGTGTAAAAGTGCAACACAAACAGTGTTAGTGGTATTTAAGAAAACATATGAAAAACACTTTAGCTTATTTATGAAAACTGGTGAGAAAGTGGAGCTCACAGCAGCCAACTAGAAATAAGTGGTGCAAATAATGAATGAGGTCTGAATATGCACAACAGTTGTACTTTTCTAGGGGAATAGCAAGCTTGGAGATAAACTTTTGCTGTAGGTTTCACTATTGGATTTGCCTAGACCTGGTCCTTAATAAAGCCAGACACCACTGTTCTTAGCATAGGACAGTTTGTGAATTCTAATACTTTTACAACATTACCCTGTTATAACCTGATGGTAAACATTACTTACATCCTAACATTTTAACTACCCTTAAAATTAACTCTGAACCCGAATCTTAACATTTTACTTAATACTAAACCTAACATATAAAATTACTACAAAACCTGGACTAACTACTTAATCTTTAATCTATCTCTCACATTTAATTCTATGAATTAACCCTAAACCTCAAAGCACAATTCCACGCTGCTGTTAAATCTACCCATGCAGTGTAGACCTGGTCCTGCATTGTACTTGGGAACTGATAACATGGAGTGGAGGAAGTCTGCTGCAGCAAGGTAAAGGCTAAGTATTTTTATCTATTTATATCCACCCTAGCCAATTATACATTTAACCCTTGCAGCGAACGGGAACCCAATTGCATGGGTAGATTTAACAACAGCCTGAAGTGGGGCTTTGACGTATAATTTAATATGTAAAAATACTAGACTTTTGCCCAATTGCTAACCTTAACCCCAAACCCTAAGGCTAATCTAACCCCTAAATTAATCTCTAAAGCTAAATAATCTATAAAGGACCATATTTATTGGTTGTCTGAACTACTGCCACTAAAAAAGATAAAATTTCCCTACCAAAATCTAAGCATAGAAAACCACTGTTGTGCTGAAGGAAAGGCTTCTGCATTGGCTGGTGCTTTTTGCATATCAAAAGGCTTTCCTTGATGTTTAGATCTCATGGTAGAAGAGAAGACTATAAATAGCACAGATCACTATGAAAATTGCCAAAAACTACCACAGGCAATATGGGGCTTCTGAGACACAACCCAGAGCTAGACCTAGGGACACAGTGCATAGGCATGGGTCTGGTGGCCCAGTCATCCAAAAAGCCTGGCTGGACCTAACCCTCAGAAGCATTTTGGAGCAATCCATTGTTCTCACAGTAGGGTGAGCTGTGGAAGTTAATGTAGTAAACTGAGAGGAGGAAAAATGCAGAACAATTGAAGATAGTCAGGCTTTAGATTGTTATGTAAATCAGGCCCAGTGAATCTGAGAAATACTAACCGGCTGGTTAGTAAGAAGTTTAGAATCCTGAGTACCTCCCAGAGTCAAGGGAGGAGTTTGAAGTAATGTTTTGAAAGTGTATAACATACCCTTTTCTTTCCTTTGGTCAAGGAGAAGACTATAAATAGCACAGATCAGCATGAAAAATGCAAAAAAAACTACCACAGGCAGTATGGGGCTTCTGAGACACAACCCAGAACTAGACCTAGGGATACAGTTCAAAGGCATGGGTCTGGTGGCCCAGCCATCCAAAAAGCCTAGCTGGACCTAACCCTAAAAAGCAATTTGGAGCAACCCATTGTACTCACAGTAAAGTGAACTGTGGGAGTTAATCTAGTAAACTGCCAGGAGGGCAAAGGCAAAACAATTGAAGATAGTCAAGCTTTAGATTGTTATGTAAATTAGGCCCATTGAATCCAGCTGGTTAGTAAGAAGTTTAGAATCCTGAGAACCTCCCAGAGTCAAGGGAGGAGCCTAAAATTATGTTTCGAAAGTGTATAACATACTCTTCTAACTACTGACCACAAAGTCTTCTAAATACCAATATGTACCTCAGTGGTATTGCTTACCCTCCTTCTTGAAAAGTGTCTGAAAAAACTATGTTGCCCATTTGTATATAGTAGTCACATTCAGCACGACTGTTTTAAAATGCTGAAGACGTTTCACTGATCATCTAAGCAGCTTCTTCAGTTGCTTAAATGTTTAGAAGCTGGCTTGGTGAGCAGTGAAATGTCTTTAATATTACAAAACAAGTCCTGTGAAATGTGACTAACTACTACTAGCTATACCATGTACTGAATGAGAATCTTCACAGATATTTTGCTAAGTGAAACAAAAGAGAGTTGTCAAATGTCTGCTTTTTGCAACACAGTCTGCTGTTCTTTTACACACTCTGGGAGAGATTTACTAAAACTGGTACACTCCTAATCTGGTGCAGCTGTGCATGATAGCCAATCAACTTCTAACATCAGCTTGTTCAATTAAGCTTTTTCTATGCAGAGCTGCAGCAGATTTTGCTCCATACAGTTTTAATAAATAACTCTCTGTGTTATAGCTCATGTACTTTATAGTTAATTATGTGAACTATTTAAATTTCAGATTGAGGTGATGCATGACTATCAAGAAAAAAGAAATTCCTTACAATTTTTTATATCAGAAAGTGAAGACAGTTTAGACATACTTAAAGGGTAAGACCATTGTTCCTATTTGTGCTGATAATTTGTATTATTTTCTGTCATTTTCATTTGTGCTTATATAGACAAGATAACTTCAGCTACATCTTTGCTTTGGTCATTCTAAGAAGATACAGCTGTTAGGTTTATAATAGGTTGATGGATCCAGTCGCTACAATCTGTGGATACAGGGGTAATTGGAGAAGAGGTGCTGTAGTGTAAGATAGCGATAGTCTTTTAACGTTTGCTCAAAGTGGCTGGTGTTATTTTTGTATTGTCCTTTTAAAAGAACAATTTATTAAATAAAAAAAAAACTTAAAAGGGCACTTTCAACACCTGTCTGATCCTGACCTCATCTTAAGTATAGTGATCTTATTGCTACTGTCAAATATATATTTATCATCCAAATATAAAAAAGAAATATGCACCAATAAAGCTATCTGTGGGTAAAAGATATATCAGTAAAGACCACAGGTGCTTCAAAGAAATCATTATTTACAGTAATTTGCTTTGGATTGATTATGGAAGGCTATCTCAGGGGTGCATTGCTGACTGTGCCCCTTTTGAGAAGATGTCCCCACAAAGGTTTCTTTTCTCTCCTGTTGTGTCAGTGGGGGCAGCAGACATCTGAGGTTCCAAGGCTTCCTTTTCCTATTCCAACCTAAAAACAAGGGGTTTGGTCTGGAGTCCCACTTTACATTTATTTAAAAAGTATTTTTCTATTTTGTTTCAGGCATGTTATCCATGAGCTCATAGAGACTGAACGGATCTATGTGGAAGAACTTTACACTATTTTACTGGTGTGTAAGACACTTGAGTACAATTTGTTTCTGATTGCCAGGCTTCCTTTACAATACTTTCCACGTCTCTGACCAGGAATAAGC
The DNA here is from genome assembly GCF_062004578.1 of Staurois parvus. NCBI lineage: Eukaryota > Metazoa > Chordata > Amphibia > Anura > Ranidae > Staurois > Staurois parvus. The sequence continues at coordinate 16,945,058 of NW_028318157.1, forward strand.
ATGTAGCAACAATGTCAATGAAAAGTCAGATCTACATACTTCCTTCAAGTCAGTGAATGAGAAAGTACTGAAACCTTTGGAAAAGCAAGGCATCCAATGAACTGGCATTTTCAATACATTGATAACAATAGCTGCCTACATGTTTTCTAAGTACACGTTTAAGTTTTCTTTTTAAACATATATGCTCCTAATATAGGGGTCTCCAAAATTTTAAGTACAAGGGGCACTTTGTATATGTTACTAATTTTTGCAGGCTGAAAAAAAATTTGTTTTATGAATAACAAATGTATAAATATGTTTTACTTGGATAATTTTTGGAATAAGACTGATATGATTCAAAATAAAAGAAAGAAAGAAAGTCAGTAAAAAAAGCCAAGTCTCCCCTTACATCAGAGTCTGCCTTATAAGCCCCCCTTACATCATCTTTTGAGTCTCCCCTTACATCAGAGTCCCCCTTTCATCAAGTCCCTCCTTACACCAGGGTAGCCATCAATGCCCTCCTTACATCAGGGCCTCCATCAGATTCCTCATTTACATCAGGGTCCCCATCAGAGTCTCTCTTACATCAGGGTCTTTATTAGAGCCCTTCTTTTATAGGAGTCTATCTTGGGAGTTCTCTTTACATCAGAAACCCCATCAGAGCCCTTCTTACATCTGATTCCCTATGGGTGGTTTGCCTTTACCTTGCTCACAGAATCATTACAGCAACAGGGTAAGATCCTGGAGGCAGAGCAGATATGTTTTGTCCTGCTGGGGTGAGCAAGTCATCTGTTGCTAGGAAACTGGCAGTCCTAGCAACCAACTTGGAGAAAAACAGCACAGTGGGTAGAACCTGACCCTAGCTGTGTACAGTATTTATTATGTGGGCTCTGTCTTAATACAATATATTCAAATCTCCAGACCAGTTATCTTCTTACATTAGTTTACTGCTGGTCCTTATTCAGCATTTTAATGACTGGACACGCCAATGATACTAGAGTTCCTGGTATAAACAGGCATTTTCAGAGTCCCTGTTATAATATGCAAGGATTTTCGGGCTCATAGGCAAGTCATTCATGCAAAATGGCTTATGTTTAGGCTCAGCCTGAGATGAGTTTGAGATAAGCATGGGATGTGTTTAGATACATGTGCACTGATCTATGAGGAAAAATAAAAGCAAACCAAAGCATAGCAAAAGGAAAAAAGACGTGTTCTGTGCTCCATAAGTTGGAAACTCAGACACTACGTTCCACATCTGTTAATATGCTTGTTAATATGCTTCACAAACCGATGTCAGACACAAAACACAGAAGTCTGAGTATACCAGCCCTAAATAAATCACATAACTCAATGAAGCGCCCTTTATAAGTTTAAAGCTCTAGGCAACTAGCTACATACACACATGGACTACCTACAACGTGAATCATTTTATCTAACAAAGATGATTTAACTACATTCAGGTAGTTCTGTATAGTACTGCATGCCAAGTGCAGTAAAAAGATATTGCTGGTGTATGATACACCCCAGCCTGCGGCTGGACAATGAAGGAGCAGCAGCAGACTGCTAAAGTCAATTCTGCTCTCTCACCTCCTGTAAGCATGTTTACAATGAGACTGAAAGCACTCTAAAAAGACATAGAATTGTGATTAGGTCAGATTAAATATAGTTTTTTTTTTGTAGAAGTAAAGGTAAAAGAATGTAACCAGATCCTAAGCAGAACTGCACAGTACAGAAGACCAACAAATTGTCAAGCGGTTGTAAGGGGCCTTAATGGGTATAATATGAACAATGTAATTGTATAAAAAAACATAGTACAAAACCTTATTAGGCCTCATGTACACTGCTACTCCTAAACGTGAGTTTAGAAGCTTTTGGTGTTTTTTTGCCAAAGCCACTGAAGTCAACTCAGTAAAAGCCTATGTGTCCATATGCACATAGGCTTTTTCTAGAGTTTAGGAGCAGCAGAGTTTAGGGGCAGTTGAATGTTCCTCTTCTAAATGCAGAATAATCCCGCTTAGAAGAGGAATGTTTTGGCCAAAAAACACTGAACGCAGCAAAAACGAGTGTAAACGCATCTAATCGTTAGCCGCGTTTAGCACTTGGGCATTTATCCATATCAATGGAAAATACTTTAGCCAATAAAATGAATAAACATCCAAGCGCTAAACGCGACACTGCGTTTCAATGCGTTTTTGCCACGTTTAGCATTTTTCTGCTGCCAAGAGAATTTAACGACTAGGTGAGTTCATGTGTACATGAGGCCCAAGAATAACATAAATAAAATATACATTTAAAGCCGGCCATCAAGTTTGAATATATACAATTTAGGACCAATCATATTAACCATATGGATAGTAACACCAATGGTTAAGCCCCCCTCCCCATTAGGAAGGACTATACTGTAATTGCAGCCAAAATTCCCTGCCAAAATCCCAACGTGTTTTGAGACTTGCTCTTCCTCAGGGATAACGTATTGGACATTGTATACATCTCACATGGTCAACAACCCCTGACCTGAGTAACACATGTTAAAGACCTAGTAGTGCATGCAAGGGGGTCCAACCTATCACTTGGGGAATGAAGGACAGAACCAGACTACCACAGAAATCCCATAGGAGCACTTCAACTAAACAACAATAGGGTCCATCTGGCGGCACAGCTGGCCACCACCAACCACTAAGACAGCAGCAGTTTAATTAAATGTCTTCCTTTTCTAGGGGTATAGATCTGAGATGGAAAATCCAGCAATGATCCGACTAATGCCACCTTCTTTGAGGAATACAAAGAATATTCTGTTTGGAAATATGCCAGAAATATATGAGTTCCACAACAAGTGAGATAATAAATATACTAAAAAGTCTAGCATTTCAAGAAAGAAATATAGTATTATTTTGCCCATACTGTAAATAACCCTATGTAATGTTTTGTGTTTAATTGTGGACAGAATATTTCTACTGAGCCTCGAAAGCTGCATTGAAGCACCAGAAAGAGTGGGGTTCTGTTTTTTAGAAAGGGTAGGTAACTAAACTTTTTACTATTGTAGTTTCTGGACTCAAAACCTTGTGTGTTATGTTGCCTGGTTATTTTAGTTTTGGTAAAAAGCTTATGAATTGAATTGCTTACACCCTAATGATTTCTTATATCTTTTGGGGACTGTGGTGGGATATTGCTGCACCTGAGTAGCCAGACCCATCCATGAATCACACTCATGATAAGGTCTATATAATAAAATATAGATAAATATTAGCTTTTAACTTATGTCATGGAGACTTCTGTAGGACTACCACTGCTGTAATAGAGAGAATGAGAATTCCAGGCTAGGGAAGTTGGGCAAGGGTCAAAATGACTGGGTTTGGTGAGTTAGGAGAATGACAGACTTACGGCTGAGAACTCAGGTAAATTTTTATTCATCATGAGAATAAAAATGATAACCAGCACATTTCTGAGATTAACCGATCCCACTGCAACAGAGCAGGTGAGGGTTTGAAGAAAACTGCTGAAAGTGGGGATGCTGCAGTTAATTTCTCAAGCAAGGATTAAAGTGGATCTAAAAGTAGAACTTTTTTTTATCTTAATGCATTTTTTGCATTAAGGTAAAAAAATTTAGGACATGCTGTGCCCCCTCCTCCTCTAAACACTCTCCTCAGTCCTGGATTGATCTAGAGCTGTGCCCAACTGCAATCTTTTCTCCTCTCTGCCTCTTCACATAGGGACTGACAGGAAGCAATGGGAGCCATTGGCTTCTGCTGCTGTCAGTCAAATTCAATGAGGAGGAATTAGGGGGGTAAGGTTGAGCTACACTATGTGTGTCTATAAACACAGACAGTGCGGCTTGGTTTGAGCCTGCGTAAGTTCCTCTATAGCACACAGCTTGCTATAGGAGCACTCAGAGAAGAGGAGACAGAAGCGCTGGTGGGGGACTCCAAAAGAGGAGGTTCAGGATTGCTCTGTGCAGTACCATTGCACAGAGCAGGTAAGTATAACCCGCTTGTTACTTTGAAAAAAATCTAGGAGCCTTTACAATTACTTTAAGTGCCTGTTTTAATTACTTACTGCTGTCAGTCTTCGCACATATGAAGTCTTAGAAAGCATCTTCTTAACTAAAATATTAACAGGTTTAAATAGTTATGAAAATCATGACCCAGCTCTTTGCCAACATATATCCATTTAAGTGTCTAAAAATAAGGAAATTATGTTGCTGGCTTCTGCAGTCGATGAGGAACCAGCATTCACAGAAAAAAGACATATCCATTTTCTGCAAATTGGCTTTTCCGGATTCATCATCAAATCTAATTTTTGGAAATATATTCAGTGCTACAAAATGTGTGCAGTGCCCACAAATTGATTTTGGCCTTTTCATATCTGCTTTTATCATGTTTCCTAATCATTCAACTATGATAATTTGGATCTGTTAGGCCTGGCACTTGGTGATCTTCACTAGAAATGTGACTGATTTGAACACTGCTAGCACTAACTGGGTAATACAGAATGATAACAAGCATATTAGTGTCAAATATCCATGGTGTTGTAATGGAGAAATGCTGCATAAAAAATAGAAGCATCCAACTTTGAACGTGTGGTCTCATCATTATCAATAAGATATGCATTACTCATTTCTTTTCCCCATCCGATGAATAGTCTGTCCATTTACTGATGTTCTAACAAGTGGATCTACACTGCATCAGAGCACCACAATCCAAAAGCGCTATTTAATTAATTTTTTATATTTAAAGCAATTTCGACCATCCATCCATCACTCCATTCTTTGCTTTGCTGAGAAATCAATTAGAAATAAACCCCTAGCATTTCTGGCTGTGGCCATCTTGAGTAAGGGCAGATGATTCATAAAGCAATTACTTCCTGGAATCCATCTGCCTTAAGCTCAGGCATACAGACGGGAGCACAAAAAATGGCAACCGTCCCAACCTATGAACAGCCCATAGCAGTAAGGTGCACATGGAAGGGCAATGCACATCGCAAACAAACAATTTGGCCCTGTGTAACTGTTTGCGTTAAAAACAAAGGGTTTTGTTAGCACACATTTGCAAATACATGCGTAAGCCACAGTCCCACATCAAGGGTCCTCTGTATACTCTGGACCTAACTAAAATTTCCAAAGCCTCCATAGTAGGAGCACATGTATAAATGGATAGGTTAAGGGCAGGTGTGCCAGTTTAATGCAAACTGTTAGACAGAGCCAAATGTGTTGCTTCACAGGCTGGCTGGTAAGTGTTGCTGGAAAATCCTTTGTTTGTTTGTGATTTGCATTGCCCTTCCATGTGCACCTTACTGCTAAGGTTGGTTATAGGTTGGGGCGGTTGCCACTTTTTCTGTAGTTGGCTAATTTGGACGCAGGGACGCACTGGATGCCTTTGCTGTCATTTTGATATAGCTTGGCGTCACATTCGTCCCTGTACGTTTTAACCACTTGCCTACCGGGCACTTATACCCCCTTCTTTACCAGGCCAATTTTCAGCTTTCAGCGCTGTCGCATTTTGATTGACAATTGCACGGTCATGCAAGATTGTACCCATATGAAATTTTTATAATTTTTTTCTCACAAATAGAGCTTTCTTTTGGTGGTATTTACTCGTCGCTGGGTGTTTTACTTTTTGTGCTATAAACAAAACAATTGCAAAAAAAAAAAAAAAGTTTCTTTGTTTCTATTATAAAATTTTGCAAACAGATAATTTTTCTCCTTCACTGATGTGTGTTGATGAGGCAGCACTGATAGACAGCACTGATAGGTGGCACTGATAGGCAGCACTAATGAGATGGCACGGATAGGTGGCACTGATAGGTGGCACTGATGATGGGTACTGATAGACAGCACTGATAGGTGGCACTGACTGGCATCACTGCTGGGCACTGACTGGCGACACATTTAGGCATTGATTAGCACAACTGCTGGGCACTGACTGGCACAACCGCTGGGCACTGACTGGTGGCACTGACTGGCAGCACTGCTGGGCTGCACTGGTGGGTGGCACTGGTGGGCACAGGTGGGTGGCACTGGTGGGCACAGGTGGGTGGCACTTCTGGATGGCACTGCTGGGCACAGGTGTGTGGCACTGCTGGGTGGCACAGGTGGTTGCACTGCTGAGAACAGGTGGGTGCACTGCTGGGTACAGATGGCTGCACTGCTGGGCACAGGTGGGTGCACTGCAGGGCACAAGTGTGCGGAACTGGTGGGTGGCACTGCTGAGTACCAATCAGGGCACTGATCATCAGTGCCTTGATGATCGGTGCCGATCCCTGCTCTAACAACTGCTGGTTCTTGGCAGTACTTTCCTCACGATCTGACAGCGTGAGGAAAGTGCAGCCGAGAACCGGCAATTGCATTTCCCTGTGATCAGCGTATCATTGGACATGGCTGATCATGTGGTAAAAGGCCGATGTGATTGGCCTTTTACCACATCACGTGATCAGCTGTGTCCCAGGGGCGTGCAGGAGAGCGCGTTCTGGGAGGACGTCATATGGGTGTTCTTAGCTGAGAAAGTCCCTCCTCCCCTCCTGAAGACTCAAGGGATGTATGATTTCATTTGACTAGGCCTGGAAACCAGGAAGTAACTAAAGAAATGCAAAAAAAAAATTAAAGCAAGTAAATATGATCTACATTCCTATCTATTTATTAATCGTAGCAGCATAAGGAATCAAAATAGTCAATGTTGATTGAGAGTGTGAAGTCCCACTTTAAGCTGAATATTATTTTAGCTGAGCAGTATAAGCTGTTTTCTATTGCTGCTGCACCTAATTTAACTGCACCCATTATACATCTGCAAATACATCAGCCGATCAGTTCTTACAGTTATGTCATTTGGATGTAACTTTGTGTAACCAAACCATAAATATGACTGTAACTATTTGAGATTCTTGCAGAGATCTGCTAGGATTGGGCAGTTTGGTAATGCCATGAGTTACTTGCCAGCTGCCTGGGCATTATAATGCATTGGTCATATATCTAAGGGGTGACTAGTTTTCCTGAATCTTATTGTCGCAGTTTTAGGATTCCGTGTGATGGGCAGGAACTGCCTGTAGTTCTCGGGGCCATGATGAGGTATGTAGTTGTCCCGGATTAGCCATCTGCTAATGCTGGCATTTGCCAGAACATCTAGTGACTCATGACCAAATCTAATGTCTTGCATTTAGCTGCATTTTCCAACATAGGGAAAATGTACAAGCTGAGAAAATCTACCTGTTTCAGTCTATATACACTAACGTGTTAAGTATGTCAAAGTTCTTTGTAAGAGGCCTTGAAAACTACATTTTGGGTGCATTTATCTGCAGTATGCCATTTCAGTCATGGAGCCTTTTAAAAATGCAGTATATCTACAAGGCACTATGCATTAACATATGTGAACCTTATGCTTAGATTATATCACAACTCTTACTGCTATTACCTAATATCTGAATTTCACTGGGTTAAAACTGGGAACCTAATGCCAAGTTATGGCAGATTGACTTTTCATCTTTCTACACATAGAGAGAAGACTTTCAGATGTATGAAAAGTACTGCCAGAATAAACCTCGATCAGATTCTCTCTGGAGACAGTTTGCAGACAGTGCTTTCTTTCAGGTGCGTCAAATGTTGCATTCAAATTCTTCATTTGTTTTTAGTTTTTTTATTATAGAGTAGAAAAGTATTATGACCTTTGTCAGGTTTCTTGTGTGCTTGCAGTTGAGATCCATCCACTTTATTTGTCTAGATGACCATTGTTACCTGGTCAAATCTAAAATGTGATGGTTGTCAACAAAACAAGAGGTGAGAGAAAATCAACTAATGGGGACATCTGTTTTGGTGACAACTATCTAAGAAGGGAATACCCCTCACTTTGTTGGGATTTCCTCTGACATTCTGTTCTGCCTCGGGGACAAGAAGTGAAGGGAAATCTCCCCAGTGCTAGACATAAAGCAAAGAACTGAAAAGTACTTTCACCATTCCACACACAAAAAAGATTTTGGCCATACATACATTTTCGGGTAAAACTTTCCTAAAAGAAATATGGGTCCTGTTAACATACCAGGAAAAATTATACAGATAAGGGTCAGAAAAAAGTCAGAAATTAATATTGTTATACTCATTTTAATGGCAATATCAAGTATTGAAACTTGAAGGCCTGCAAAACTGGTAGGAATCTACACCAAGTTCCAAATTATTATGCAAATTCTATTTAAGTGTCACAAAGATGAAATTTTTTGTTTTTCAGTTTAACTCATGGATGGCATTGTGTGTCAGGGCTCTTTTGATCACTGAAAACAATCTCGGACACCTGTGATAATTAGATTGGCAGGTGAGCCCAATTTAAGGAAAAACTACTAAAGGACGGCGTTCCACATTATTAAGCAGAGCACCATTTTCAAGCAATATGGGAAAGAAAAAGGATCTCTCTGCTGCCAAAAAGAGTGATATAGTTCAATGCCTTGGACGAGGTATGAAAACATTAGATATTTCACGAAAACGCAAGCGTGATCATCGCACTATTAAGAGATTTGTGGCTGACTCAGAGCACAGACGGGTTGGTGCAGATAAAGGCACATTGAGGAAGATTTCTGCCAGATCCATGCATCGGATCAAGAGAGCAGCTGCTAAAATACCATTACATAGCAGCAAACAGATATTTGAAGCTGCTGGTGCCTCTGGAGTCCCACGGACATCAAGGTGTAGAGTCCTCCAGAGTCTTGCAACTGTGTATAAGCCTTCTATTCGGGCACCAATAACCAATGCTCACAAGCAGAAACGGCTGCATTGGGCAGAAAAATACATGAAGACTAATTTTCAAACAGTCCTGTTCACTGATGAGTGCCGTGCAACCCTGGATGGTCCAGATGGATAGAGTAGTGGATGGTTGGTGGACGGCCACCCTGTTCCAACAAGGCTGCGACGTTAGCAATGTGGTGGTGGAGTCATGTTTTGGGCTGGAATCATGGGAACAGAGCTGGTCGGCCCCTTTAGGGTCCCCAAAGATGTAAAGATGACCTATGCAAGTATGTGGAGTTTATGACTGACCACTTTCTTCCCTGGTACAGAAGGAAGAACTATGCTTTCCGTAATAAACTCATCTTCATGCATGACAATGCACCATCTCATGCTGCAAAGAATACCTCTGCATCAATGGCTGTTATGGGGATAAAAGGAGAGAAAGTCATGGTGTGGCCTCCATCCTGCCCTGACCTCAATCCTATTGAGAACCTTTGGAGCATCCTCAAGCAAAAGATCTATGAGGGTGGGAGGCAGTTTACATCCAAACAGCAGCTCTGGGAGGCTATTCTGACATCTTGCAAACAAATTCAAGAAGAAACTGTCCAAAAACTCACAAGTTCAATGGATACAAGACTCGTGAAGCTGCTATCAAATAAGGGGTCCTATGTTAAAATGTAACGTGACCTGTTAAAATGTTTAAAAGGTTAACATGATGTTAAAAGTTTGATTGAAATAGCTTTTGATTTCAGTACATATTCTGCAAACACAACAAATGACAATTCAGTTCTTTACAACCTATAAAGTGTTTTGAAGCTTACTGTGCGTAATAATTTGGAACAGTGCATTGCAAGTTTTTTAAGTTTAAAAAAAATACTGTTATCATTAGGAGGTTTGTTCGATAAAATTTGAATTGTACTCTTAATAGTTGATAACATGAGAATTATGCTGACTGTTATTTACATCAATTATTTAGGTAAATGAGAAAAATATCATTTGCATAATAATTTGGAACACGGTCTATGAATGAGAATGTGCAGTTAGCAATGGCAGCATGTTTTTCCCAGGAAAGATTTAAGTTAATCAGCTATAGACAGTTGCTGTTTAAAAGAATTCATATACCTTTATATGAAATGAAGGAAACGATACAGAACCTGCAATAATATTTTTATTTTCAAATTAGGGAAATATCTTCTGCCCAGGTTTAGAAATTTATGCAAAAATATTCACTGCTCAAATCTCCTAAAACCTCCTTTTATTTTAAGTATGAAATAATTTTGAGGTCGCTAACCTTGTAATGGATGTCATGAATTCTTATATAAGTACTGCATTCACATGAATAATGGTCAGTGCCAAACATCGTTTGTCACATTCACGCAAAATTCATTTGAAAATGACAGGCAAGTACTAGTGTGTTTCTTGTTTTTATATGCTACATAGGCACTCTGTGGGAAAACGTGGCGCTAAAATCCAATAGTTGCAATAAATTAATTATCTGCCATCCTGACCACCCTGCCTTTTTACAGTAAAAATGATTTTAAAAATTCCTATTTACTACCTGTCCTACACCAAACACTCAGTTGAACTCCCGGGAAGGCCTGTCATGTATCCAGATACATAAAACTGATATAGGGGTAAAGCTGAGTGTCCCTGTTTACAGGACAGGCATTCTAAGTTATTTATGTTGAGATTGATAACAGTGGTTAGGATGGGGATTTAATTTAGAACTACATGTAAAGTTGAACTCCAGAGAAATGTAAACACTACTATTGCAGAAGAGCATTGTGCACAGCAAGAGCTAAATGCTTATTTACACCCCGGTCACATCAAACCCTACTTTGAAATCGTGCAACTTACAGTGAAGTCGCTCAATTTCAATGTCGGATGACATACCGATTTCAGGTGCGATTTGCAAGACATCTGATACAGATGTCTATGCAAATCGCACCAAAAGTAGTGCATGTACTACTTTAGAAATCGGTGCGGCTCCGACCAAGTCAGAACCGCACCGATATGACTGCTCTAATTGCGGATAATAGGCTGCAATTTGGCATGTAATTTGCAAGTCGCATGGCATGCAAATTGCATGCCAATTTTCATACAGTGTGACCGGGGTCTTAGGGAAACATGAAAAAGCTGCTAGCCTACTTTATCCCTTGCTTCCTGGGCAGCCTGCGCTTTCTTCTTTTCTCTGAAGCTCCAGGTTGTAGGCAGAACCTCGGTGTCATCACTTACAATGCAGGACTGCTGGTCTTGTATATGATAATGTCAGTGTATGACTGACAGAAAGAGTGCCATAAAGAGGCTGCTTCAGGGGACTGGCTGCATGGAAAGGAGGAGTCAACAGGAGCAAGGGATAAGGAAATGAAAACTTCTTTTTATTGTTCTTCTAAAGCAGGGGTCTCCATACGTTCTAATAAAATGGCTATTTTACTGTCCTTCTGACTTTTGGGGGGAGCAGACTGTGGCCAGTTGGAGTAGAATTTGTCTTGGCATCAGTAGGAGGAACTGTGTCCTATCTTTGGTATTAGGGGGAGAAATGCTGCCACATTGTTGGTGTCAGTGGGGAAAATAGTGTCCCATCTTGGGTATTAGAAGGAATAGTGCCCTATCGTTGGTGTCAGTGGGCGAAATATTGTCTAATATCAGTGGGAAGAATAGTGCCCTAAGGGCTGAAAAAGGGCAGCATCCAGCCCCTTGGGGAACGTTTGGAGACCACTGTCCTAGACAAAATAGCATTTAATCTTTTGTAGTGGGGGGAGCCAAAATGGCAAGGGTAGATTTTACATTTCCCCAAAATTCAGCTTTAAGGTGTATCTGAATTCAAAATGTTTTTGTTCTGTTAGGTTTTGGATAGAGAAGGGAAGTTAGTCAGTAAATCAGTTTTTTACTGTTGTCTGTGTCTCTTCTGGGAAGATTTCCCATCTCTGTTTGGTTTGGTTTAGTAAATACTGATCCCAGGTTGGAAAGATGAGAAATCCAAAGTGTTACTGGGACTTGAAGCCCGCTGAATTCTACAATTGGGGACACTTGTTACATTGAAAATTGAGGTGTCTCCTCTCAATTTGGAGAGATTGCATCTCCTTTTCTGTACAGGTTGTAAAGGGAAATCTCCCCAACAGAGCACAGACAGCAATAAAAAAAATAATTAACCTCTTTTCTTCCAACATAAAGCAAAAAAAGTTTAGGCAATAGTTGTAATTGTGATGACAAGCCTAAACAATTAATTCCCTGAGATCTTCTTATTCCTGACACATACAGCAAGCAAAAATATGTAATGCCTACTAAAGTGTTTAAATAGATTAATAGCTTGCATCTTTTACATGATTCTGCATGTTTTACATATTGCTGGCATCATACAATATAACAGTATATTTTCACCAGAATGTTTCCTGGTTGACAGATGGTAAAAATCCAAAACAGATGCTGTGTGTAGTTGTGAAAAGTAAGAAAATAATGTAGAATCATAGAATGTTAAAATGTGTTGATATGGACATTTTTATATGGAGATCCTGTTTTCTGTGTACACAATGGTCATCGACATCTTCTGTATTTGTATTTTTGATCAGTTGTTATGTACTGTATAATATAGCAACTCTACATATTTCTTTTTATTATGTTTAGGTATGATAAACCAGCCCTAACAGTTAAAACAATGTCTTATATTGGTATTTTACCGTAAAAATTCTTTTCATAAAGGGATAAATGCATTGCAGAATGATGGCCATGAAGATGTGATTAGGGTGTTCTTACACAGGACTGAAGATCTCAGATCTTAATGCTGAGCTGTATTGAGTTTGGGGCTGCAATTGCACCTTCCCTCATCTCTGTTATTAACCAAGGTTACTGAAAAGCACATGACATGTTTGCTGGAATTCACACATCAGAGGACTGAAAATTCATTGGTAGCATCTGTCAGCACACCTCTGTTCATTTCTATGATGAGTAGAGGTAACTGCAGGCCACATCCGGGCTCTGTAAGCATTTTGTCATTGATGTTCAGACTTGCGCTAACCTGTGATGTGGCCTACAGTAACCTCCATTCATCAGAGATTTGAGCAAAAGTCCATGGTTACAGGTAATGATCAAGGTCAGCACATCACATGTAAAAATTTTAAATCTTTATACCCATGTTATAAAAACCTATATAAAAATCCTTGTTCAATCCATTAAAATGTTCAAATCTTGGCATGTTGCTTTTACAGGAATGTCAGAGAAAATTGGAGCACAAACTTGCTTTAGATTCATATCTACTTAAGCCAATACAACGCCTAACCAAATACCAGCTGTTACTTAAGGTAATGACATGGGATTGTACTGGGATTTTATACATACAATATGTTTACCATACTATGGCTGCTTGTAGCTAGGGGGATATTTGTGGTTTTAATGCTCATGGATATCATTGAGTAAACCTGGTTTAACTAGTTTGGCAGTTATTTCCCTCAATGACGTCAGGTGCCTAAAGTTCTGCAATCTACATCCACAACTACTCTCTCGCTAAACCTGTTAAGTTTATTGGAAGGTGACGTAAAAGTGTTTAATATATAATTGTGAATAACAGTGGCAGCTTTAGTAGCAAGTAGTGGAGACTGACAGTAGTTTTTTTATTTGTTTTTTATTTAATAAGTGAGAATGAAAATTAAATTACATAAATGTACTTTCACAAGGCAAACTACATGGAAAATGCGACACTGTTAGGTCATCAGTATACACAACTTCTGTCACCTAGCTATATAATAGAACCCTAGAAAGGCCTATGTTGCATCCAGTAGTTAGGCTACATTTGGAGGCAAAAATAAGAAAAAAACACAAAGATGAAACAAAACCTTCTAAATAAGTTGTACCTTTTTATCTTTACACATCTCTTCTCTACAGCCGTTCAAAGTTCACACATGAAATGCTATTTCTTAGTTTCCAGAAGGCAGGGGGCGGGGATTTTATGACTCACACTGCATAGCTCAGAGAAGATGGCTAAATGTAATCTGAGACCTGAATGAAGGGAATGCCCCCCCTTGTACAGTCTCATAGGGAAACACGCACAACTGAGGCTGTTATTCACCTGTTGTGTGCTGGGAGGGGGGGGGTGGAGGTGTCTTCTCCATGGTTTGCCTAGTGTCAAGATTAACTGTCAGAAGTGACTCATATAGATAGCAGATGAAAGAGAGAGCAGACAAGAATTACACCAGGTGATTTTGATTGGCGTAAGGTTTAATACCACCTTTATGCAGTTCTGTAATCATTAATGTATTATTAGATATATTTTTAAATACAAGCAGTGCAAGTTCTTGAATTTGACCTGGTATCAGCCTTTGCAGTCCCTGTACAGCAGGGCTAGAGTTTAAGAGGAAGAAGCAGCACAAGGAGGCAGTTAGTTCATGTGCTGACAAGAATCATGCTGATGGGAAGAAAAAGCAGAGTGAGAGATGAATTCATCACTGCTCCTGCTTCTCATTTCAATGTCCAATTGCAGGCTGGGTCCAGGAAAACCTTACTCAGGGTTCAGCCAAAAGTGGGAGAAAGAGTGAGCTATGGCTTCTGAAAAGACAGTGAACTTAAATTCTATTCAAGGCAAGACAGATGGTATACAAGAGAAGATTCAAAGATGTCACTGGGGGAAAAATCTACTAGTAGAATTACTGTGGACAGTGGACTTTTGTTTTTGCTTTTTAAAGTGTAAGTTCACTTTTTCAGAGAAAGTGAAAAGGTGAACTAACACCCCAAATCCTCTCCACCTGCTGTACTTACCTCTGTGGTTGATAAACTGTAAGTGCCCAACTAGCTAGAGCAGTGGTCTTTGGATTTAAAATCCCCTCACTTCTTCCCCTTCTGTTTGTAGGGCTCCTGGGACTACTAAGAGTGATTCCAATCGGTCAAAGCAGTCATATACCAGAGATGACCAATCAGAATGGCTCTGATCTGTCCTGGAAGCCCTACAGTGAGAAAGAGCAGAAGAGCAGATATTCAGATCCCTGGAGCACTACATTGGCTTTCTGGGCACTGACAGGGTGTAGGGTGTGAGTTCACATTTTCACTTTTTTATGAAAAGGTGAACTAATCCTTTAGGGTGACCTGGCCTGACCTAAGATGACATAAAAGGTAAAAATACTACTGGCCTGCTGGCCCCATCAAGTACCTGTGTTAGTTTTTAGATTCCTACTTGTGTTTTTCAAGAGCCACTTGGATCATAAGCTCAGGCTGTATATAAGCTCTTGATTTTTTAGGATTGGAACCAGCTGGACCTATTTCTCTAAGCTACATCACCCATCATTCACGTGTTAAAATGCAGAACTTGGACGGTAGAGCCTCTGGCATTTCAGAGTTTGACAGTGGTGGGATTTATTATATATAAACCCCCCGGCAAATGCCTTGTCCTAGGAATAGTACTTACCTGTGCCTAAGAATTCATCAGGAAAGTGCATTGAAAAACCATATACAATAAACAAAAAAACACCAAAAAAGGATATTGCACCTCATAGGCTGACAACAGCAGTATTTCTTTTGGACATAAAAAAAATATGTTATTAGCATATCAAACATATCAATGCATGCCCCCAAGTCCAGTCCACCCCTCCATCCCTCCACCCTCAACCAAAACCCCCCTCCCCCAGCCCGAACCCCACACACTTACCACCCCCCGGAAGGGCCCCCACCCCACTCCAAGGCACCCAGGGCCACCACCACACACTCCTCCCTATATTTCCATGGTCCCCCTATCCTAAGAAAAGATAGACAATGTCCCCAAAGAAGTCCCTCTGGAAAAGTGCTGATACTGGTAAAAAATGGAATGTGTATTGATATAGGTAGCCAGCTGGGATATACGAGTTGTATAATTACAGTCAGTGTCCCAGCAGAGAGTTGTTCTGGTTATCACCCCACTGGGGGGGGGGGGAGAAACGGAGCTGGAAAACACCCACAATGCCCCACTATGGATGAACTGCTGTCCTTGTTGTGGGGATATTTATACCCCGCTGTACAATCCTCTGATTCACAGCTACTCACTCCAGACAGTAATAAAATTACTCAGAATCCTTTCTCCGTCTCCTCAGGGCAATAGGATGTAGAGACTAGCATGTGCTGCTCATGTTAGCATTTTCAGCTTAGAAAGGTTTTAGACTGGACCAGGTTTACTTTAATTTATCTTCACTAAATTATTTCCTAGTGGAATAATAACTTTAGTAAGCATAAATAAATTATTATTAAACATTTTTGAAAAGCCTATACTGTAGCTTGTTTTTCATTTTCTAGTAATTCTTTCACCTTTCCTAGATGTTCTATTTTTGTCTCGTTATAAGAGGCCATTTATCTGGTCTTTGCTTCATAGCAACCTAAAACTATAAAATTATAATTTTTTTTATAACATCTTATAATTATTCAATAAACGAAAGCAGTATTAGGGATACCTAACATGAGCTTGTTTTAACAGGAATTATTGAAGTATAGCATTAATTCAGATGGAGTCCAGGAATTACAAGAAGCATTAGTGTCTATGCTGGATTTATTAAAATCTGTAAATGATTCCATGCACCAGATTGCAATTACAGGATATAACGTAAGTATTACAGTGTTATTATCTCTACCTTATTAAACACATATTGACAAAAAGAAACAAAACCACAATTCATTAGTTTTCTATTATTTTGAAGTAATTCAGCTGCTGAAAATGCCCTTTTTCTTGTCACCAACATACTTGAGCAATGCTGTACCAGATACAGAGATGTGCTAAATGTGCAACTAAAGGTTCTTATGGACACCAAAAAAGATACATCCACCAAATGCCGATTCTTTAAAAATGTATAATCATATTTAGCATGTTTAGTTCTATTCAGACTATTCTGATGCTGGCCTAGTCTCAGATGTACTACCTGAAAACCTAAGCATTTAATACAACACCAAGGCCACTGACTGCCATAGACGAGTGATCATCTCCCAGCCTGACCTGAACCTGTAATTAATAAAAAATACAAATAAATAAAATATGCCAGATTGAGCTTTATTGTGTCTTTTGGCAACCTCATGGTCTACTGCATTTTAGCATATTAAAAGAGTTACATATTCTACCTAAAATGTTTGCTCCTTGCAGGGAGACATAAACGATCTGGGCCGAATACTTATGCAGGGTTCCTTCAGTGTGTGGATCGCCCATAAAAAAGGATCCACAAAAATGAAGGAACTTGCTCGTTTTAAACCAATGCAGAGACATCTGTTCCTTTATGAAAGGGCGTTAGTGTTCTGTAAAAGGAGGGAGGAACATGGCGATGGACATGATAAAACTCCGTCTTACAGCTTCAAGCACTTTCTAAAGGTATGTTAAATATATGCTTGACGTTGTCTGGGTTGTCAAATGACAAAGACTGTCATGGTATAATAAATCCTTTTCTGTTGTCCTCTGCTAGATGAATGCGGTTGGCATCACAGAAAATGTGAAGGGGGATAATCGCAAGTTTGAAATTTGGTACAGTGGACGAGAAGAGGTTTATGTTGTACAGGTTTGTTTTTATAGAAAAAAACCTTCACTGTATTACTGCATATTGACTGGGAGGTCCCTTTTGTTCAAAGTGAGAGCTCTTCTCCTCTCACCCATGTCTGACTTTGATGAAATATCTTTCTAGGGCAAGGGTGTCAAACTCAATTTCATGGCGGGCTGCATCAACTTTATGGTTGCCCTCAAAGGGCCAGTTGTACTTGTAAGACTAGATGTCCCGAACGCCCCACCCTCCTTTACATCACAATACACCCCCCTTACCTGCTGCTACCGGGAAGAAGTTGGAGGAGGAGCTGGGAAGCAGAAGGTACAGGGTCTGGAGGAGGACCATAGGGCTGGAGTCTGCTGAATGCCTAGACCTGGGGAGTGCTGCAGAGAGAAGTGCAGGATCTGTAGGAGGAGTTCTGTCCTCCTCTCTGCTGCCAACTGCTGAGACCAAGGGTGGGGGGTTGCAGAGATGAGCCTCTTGCTGGTGCATGGAGAAGTGCAGGATTTGGTGGAGGAGTTCTGTCAAACTCCCTGCTGCTGACTGCTGAGACAAGGTGGAGACAAGAGGGGTCTACAGGGGAGGTCTAAGGGTTACAAGAAAAGGCCTCTATCTGCATTCGGCCCTCGGGCCTTGTGTTTGACACCTGTGTTCTAGGGCAAAGGAATTTCAGTAGTTTTCTATGAGTTTGTCTTCTAAAGGAGGCACACCACAGGGGTTCCAAAAGTGAGAAAAAACAACTTTAAAGCCCAATTGCAGCATTTTATTTTGTTCACAATAGTGTGGGGAAAGATTAGATTCCATCAGGATTTTACTGCTCTCTATGTCCAAATGGAGAAGGTATTCCTCTCACTCCCTCTCCAGGTGATCAGACAGAAAAGGAAGCTAGAAATATATCCATCCCCCCATCCATGCTAAACAGTGTGTGGTGATTGTTTTCTGAGAGCTAGCATGCACAGCTATCAGATAACACAAATCTTAGAGTATAAGATCACCTTTTAACAACAAATAATAAATGCACACTTTTTTGCAGGTAAAAAAACGTGCATTTACTATTGTTTGTTTTAAGAATCTGGAAAGCAATGCACCAGCGATCAGTAAATCACTAGTGCCATGCAGGTCTCCTGCAGACTGCCAGTATAGGCTGCTTGCCTGTACATCATATGGGCAGACATTTTTCTACTGACAGGAAGAATCAATGAACTACCACAAGGCCATGGCAGTTCATTGAAAACTACAAGCCGACAGCCGCAAAGGCTATTGGGCCTTGTAGTCTTCCCATTCACAGAACATTGTGAATGGATAACCTCCGCCTCCGCACCCTTGTTATGAAAGCAAGGCGGGAATTTCTTCCCCCACTAGCTGTCACAAACTTAAAAAAAACCCACTGAATTTGCCAAGCATCAATGGCAGTTACTTGAAATTAAGCGGTTTAGAAAGGCGAAAAGAATCCCAGGAGCAATACCACGTTTTTTAATAATTTCTATTTTCTGTACTTCTGAACTTTATTGCTGGCCACACACCATTTCAGCACTTACTAAGATCACTGAATCCAGCATTTAACCAGCCATGGGCACTCTTTCATGCCTCCCACCTTTATGAGATGGATAGGAGAGATGTTGTTTAGCACTAGGATCTTTAAGCAGAATACACCCTTGCAGCACCCCAGTCACGAACAGAGAATTAGTTAGTTCCTTCAAAAAAAGACACATTTTACATATTTTAAAGCCCTGTGATGGATCAGAAAAAAAGGGATTACTGAAAAAAATGCAAAATATTTGCACATACCTTTTCTGTTTGGAATGGATCAAATCAATTTTGTTAAAAAGTATGATTAGGCAAAAGTTTTTTTTAGCTTTGGATAGAGTGTAGAGGCATTAAAACCCTTGTCGGGGTATAGGTATGTTTGGGTGTTTTCTCTTTACATCCTTTCCCAGAGACACAAGAGGAAATTAGAGGAAATCTTGCCAAAGTGAGAGCAATTCCCCCCTTAGACAATTTTTATCAGAAAAGGGGTCTTCAGTGGGAGATTTTCCTTTACATCTTGTGCTGGGATTTTCTTACACCTTTGTGTCTGTGACAATAGTCAGTACAGATAAAGAAGACAAATCCCAACAGAGACTTAGATGACAACACAAACCTGATAAAGGATCTAATGTTATGCCTGCCTTTACATGAACTTTAACTGTATTGTAAAATTAATGTATTATTTTATTTATTATGGTAAAAACATATTACTATTATTTTATTCATGTAAATATGAAATATGATTATTTTGTATTTCTAGGCAGCAGTGAGAGCTCCAGTCTCCTGTTTACATGTAATTGTTTGTTTTCCTTATGCTGAGGTTTCAATCATAAACAGAATGTCTAATAGCAACTTTTGCTGTGCTGTCTTTTTAGAAAATCCCTTAGTTCATTGGAAATCCATTGGCATGTATATGTGCATTTTTTATATTTATTTTTGGCCTCTACAATGCATATATACATTGAAAAAATGATTGGAATACAATATGGAGGGTCAGCACAGCAGCCAGTCAGCTAAGAAGGGTAATATTGACAACCCTTGTATCTTATTCCAGGCTTATTGAGTAAAGAGCAGTGTGCAGTAGCAAATATCAACCAATCAAAATTCAAGGAGTGCTTGAATATAAGGTGTAAGACACCACTCAAAACCAAACCCACTCATAGAATATGTTAGATTATGTGGCCTCAGCCAGTGCCGCTCCACCCATCGGAGCTCTGTGATCGTGGTTGGGCCGAAATGCGTCAGCGGTCAGAACGACACTGGCTGAGGCCACACAAACTAACATATTCTATGAGCATTGGGTTTGGTTTTGAGCTGCGTTTTACACTTTACATTCAAGCACTCCTGGAATATTCATATTATTATTATACAGGATTTATATAGCGCCAACAGTTTGGGCAGAGCTTACCAATATAAGGGAGACAGTATAATTACAATACATTTCAGTACAGAAGGAATAGGAGGGCCCTGCTCGTGGAGCTTACAATCTAAAGGAAATAGTGAATGGATGCCTGCTCCCATTTCCTGGACAATGGTAGGGAAACATTACACCCTCTGGTTGGAGTGGTGCTTCAAGCTTTTCATTATCAAATGTTTCTTCCAATTTGATGTGTTTCCAATGTATGCTATATTTTGCCCATGGCTGTTGCTCTTTTTACCTATGTAACCCTTAAAATCTTTTTTCTTTTTCTGTGCCTCAGGCTCAGACTGCAGAACAGAAGGCAGCATGGTTGAATGAAATCAGGAAGATACTGACCAAGCAAGGGGAACTTATGAAAGGTAATGAGATGTTATGAGTATATACAGAGAGACAGCCAGTATTGGACCTGACCTATGGTATGTGATGATACACATTCATGTCATGTCTCTGTTGCAGTAGAGAAACAGAAACAGAACTCGTTCTCAGACCAGGTTGTGCTGTCACCACAAATCAGTGAGGGGTACGTTATTGCGTTTGCTGCTTACAGCAAGCTTAGGGTCATCTACCAGCTATTTAAATCACTGCTTTTTTCTTTGGCAGGCTTTCCTCTCTTAAGCACAAAATGTAGCATGGTTTGCAGCAGGCCACAAAAGTATCTGCACTAAGGCCTTTTCCACGTGGGGGGGGGGGGGGGGGGAGTTTCATTTTATTTTTTCCATGTCTGATTGCTACATGGAAAAGAACACCAGTCATGCTTGTTCTTAAAGTTCTGCATCACTTAAATCATTACCAATATAGAGTTAGCTGAGGCCAAAGCCTGAAGCATATGTATATGGACATACATTATAAAAAATATTCTTTGGTTGGCCTTGCCCATAGCTGCTCATGGCTTTTATCCCAGGACAGGACTGGGAGCACACCCAATCTTTGGCCGCTTTGTGATCTGGCTGTAGCGGAGAAGGGGGTGAAACTGTTTTAATATTTCCATGTATAGTCCTGTTTTACAAGTAAGCTGCACAGGTATTTATTACAATTTTCTTTTCTGGCCAGCTTGATATCTTCAGATGTTGCAGAAGAGGGAAATAAAGTTTAGTGTGATGGAGGCACATAGTAAATGATTGATAAAAAGGACTCGTGATCAAGGCCTTACAATGCACATACTTTAGCAAAAGCATGAAAAGTGCATGGGCTTCAGATAAACATGTTTTAGCCTTAAAGGGAACCTGTCAGGC
Organism: Staurois parvus; assembly: GCF_062004578.1. NCBI lineage: Eukaryota > Metazoa > Chordata > Amphibia > Anura > Ranidae > Staurois > Staurois parvus. Next base: position 16,966,385 of record NW_028318157.1, read on the forward strand.
AGCTGCTATCTATCACACCCACCACTCCCATCCAGCACAGGATATTGCCAGGGCCTGAGTTCAGGACATAGTGCTAGTTCCAGGTCAAAGGATACCTTTGCAGCATCATGCACACTAACCTGCCTGACCTGTAACTAGCACTGTATCTGGGAATCAGGCAATGGCTGCCTCTGGCACTGTATAGTAACCTTGGCTCTACCTGGTGCCAGCTGTTCATGCAGGTTCTCTATAAGAAACTAGCTATTTCTCAGTTAGAATGGGCTGCAGGTTTTGGTTGCTGTGGGTGCTGTGATTTCTATTGATGCTGCAAAATGCTTTTTTAATCAAAGGTGAATGATGGCATTGTAGTACCACCAGAATGTTAGTGAAGTTGGGGCAAAGCTTTGCAGACTTAGCTCTTTATAGTTGTGGTGTTTTGTCACAATGCTGCAACCCATGTCCCTGTGAAATAAGTGTCCTGTGATCAAAGAGGAGATCTGAATTATATCTACTATGATGACCACCTTGTACAGTTCTGGTAAAGTGTAATCTAAAGGTTTTCTAGTCATAATTTGAATCTTGTCAATATCCATTGGCAAGATATCCATCAATATCCATTTATGTTGTTAATTTCAAATTCCATTCTTGGTTCCTTTATGTGAATAATTGTAATGGATTTCCTCTGTAACATGCAGAGGGTTATATTAGCTCATTACCTGGTACTGCTGTAGGTCAATTGTGTGTAAATTATTAGGAATATTGATAGTCATCTATAGGCACATTGATCCACCATTTTTTTTATATTAAATTAACCTTTGTAAATCTTTCTGGTCTGTCTTGATACATTTCTGATACAGAGACAAAGCCCCACAT